>NC_140536.1:37373552-37578552 GCF_057382185.1 Mchenga conophoros
AAATGAGGAAGAATTTCCCCATAAATGTGCAGCAGTGAAGTCAGAGGACGATGAAAGCGGAGCTGTTTGTTCCACGCAGCTGTGGCAGAGCGTGAGCTGATCTCAGTAACACGGGCTGCACAGTCACTCTCCAGGCGCGATGGACGCGCTGGATGTGCTGAAAACAGAAGAGTGTCGTCCACTCCTCTGCTAAACAGTTACATGCAGAAACAAAGGGAAAGAGTCCTCATGACTCCCAGTAAAACCAAACGCTTCATAACACTGCATCTCACAAATGATAGAAGCTGAATGTGAGCAAAACGACATCACAAATAAAAATGGTGATAAATGTGTTTAATCTGAATAAATGCAGCCTGTTCGTGACCTCGGTTAAGAACAGGCTGCGAGCGCCGGGGTCACAGCTGGACGCTGAGATAACAACTCGGACTGAGAGACGCTTAAAAGAAAACACACAACAGGAAGACATCATTTGTCACGATGAAGTGCTGAAAGTCTTTCACTTCACCTGTGTGGACGGCTGAAGCTCCGCCTCCTATCTGCTGAGACCACAATAAGAAAACCAAGAAAGCTCTGATTGAGTGTAAAGTGCAGTGGTGGATTCACATTTCTCCAGTGGTTTGGAAAAACAGCAGCAGTGACACATTAGTGTTTTCCAACCGCTGCTGAGGAGCCCGTCATTACCCAGCATGCACTGCTGCTCTGCTGTGTGATTTCAGTCCAACACAAACATGTTTCAATCAGCTTTAATCACTCAGCAGAGCTCTGAGGCCCTCAGCGCGGTCTGCAGGCGGGGATCATCGTACCCACACTGTCACCAGAGTCTCTGGACCACGGCAGTAATGGAAACTCTGCAGCCACAAAGCATTCTGGGTGGTCGCGAGTCTTTCACTACACCTAATGCCTCCACTTAAAGGACAAGTCCCCGTTTTTAAGCATGAACTGAATGAATGATGAGGGAAGCTGCTTTTATAGGACGGTAGAAAGTCACAGCTCTGCTCCTACAGAACAGACTCGTTTCTTTGCCTTTGTGGATGACGCAGTTCTGCTGTTTAAAATTAAGACAAGTGCATTAGCAGCAGCACACTGCTGCGCACGCACACTGCTGCACACACACTGCTGCGCACACACTGCTGCGCACACAGGGCTGCGCACACACTGCTGCGCACACAGGGCTGCTGCTGCTGATTATAAAACATAAGAAAAGAAAATATGTCTACAAAAAGGCAAGAAGACATTTTTGCACTGTCCATAAGTTTAGTTTTTCGCTCAGCAGTGTGACTGTTTGCGTCTGCTGGTGAATGCCTGCACCATCAGGACACAGGGTAAGGAGCTGGTCAGGTGGGAGGAGCTCAGAGGGGGACGGTTCCAGCTTCTGACCAGGACTCCTCCTGAGCGCCTCCTTTGTGAGGCACTGAGGCGTGTCCAGATGGAATTATGGAGACGTTTGGGTGTTTCTCAATTCAGAAGATAAAACTTTTCAGGGACACAGTCATGAAACAGCCAATGCTTCCCCGTTACATCACCAGCTGTGCTCGCCCTTACACCAGCAGCACAGTGCAGATTAATACACACAGCGACTTAAAGCACTTTTAAAAACACATTTGAACCACTAGACTGATGTAAAACTGAAACTGAGGCTGATGTCTGACGAACGTGTCGATAAAAGAACCTCTGGTGCCATCTGGTGGTCATATAAGGAACTACAGGTCAATGACTATTTGGTAAGAGACAGATTTAGAATTAATTTATTAATATTATATTATTAATTAAAGGCAAAGAAAACAGATGGATGGATTATTACATCTGGACTCTGAATACAGTGTGTAATAAAAAATAGATTAGATAACAGTAGAAAGCTTAAAATAACAGGCAGTTCTTCCTCCCGTCCACTGAGGACGAGTAAACAGTCACACTGCAGGAACCATGGCACGCAGCACTGCAGCTCTGCCCTCTCTCTCTGGGCTCAGGACCAAAGCAGGAGGGTGAGACATGCCCACTGGAGCAAAATCACAGCAGGTCCTGTTAGGCCTGTAACAACACTGCTCTGCTGACTGAAGAAATAGTACATTTAGGGACTTGTACAGCTGTGTCATGTCAGATCGTCCACAATTAATTTTTATGTGATATCAAAATATCTGTTACTGCTGTAGCAACGCCTTGTGCTCAAGTTCTCTAGGACACGCAACAGCGAGACGATCCTGGGACAAAAGCCACGTCGGCCTCTGATGGTGATTTAGCATCAAAAAAGGGAGCAACTGTGAGAAATGAGGAGCTGGTGATGTGACCCACATATGAATAAACATCATTTTTGTCCATAGCATCAGAAATATAATTACTGCAAATGAAACATCATAATCTAATTTTGAGGGTATGAATGAGAAAGAGTTTTACTGTATTAATCATCAGAAGCTTTTTTCATCTGAGCTGTACTTCACTTCCTACAGGTGAGCTGGAGTCACTACAGCCGGCACTGAAAGAGCCGGTTTCCACCATCATCCTTCTTCATGAGGATGCGAGCCAGAGATCTGGCTTCAGTCAGCACACAGGCACAACTCCAAACGATCGGCCGTTTTTTCTGCTCATCACTGCGCTCTAAAACTCACTGTCACACAACAAAAACAGACCCTGCTGTCATTCAAAACACCACAGAAGGAAAAGACCCAACACACAAAATCCAAAGTCCTCCATGGAGTCAGACTTTCCTGCACATCAACCAGAAGCACTGCTTCACGAAACATGAAATTCATGTTTTAATCAGATCAGCTCCAGACTGAACGTGGAGCATTTCCACCTTCCAAAGCTCCACGGCGAGCTAGTGCTGTGTGATACTGCAAATGTAGATGCCGAGTAGATAAAGAGCCAGTACTGCTGATACCAATACTTTTAACTCATGAACGCAGATGATGTACAAGAGAGCAGTGTGCTATGATTTATGAGATCTACTTACATTAAACTTAGCAGATAGAAACAAAGTATCGATCCTATCGCACTACTATCGAGCCGATACCAATACCAGCTTTAGTATCGACACTATCGATACTTGGATCGATCCGTCCACCTCTACAGGAGCCGAGAGGAACCATGCCAATCATTGTTGAATATTGTTATTATGTTACCGCTGATCGGTCAGAAAACTTCCCGTTTCACCTCCAGCTGAGCCACATGGACATCAAGCTTACTTATTTTGAGAACAAATGAAAGAAAAACTCCGTTTCCGCCTAAAGTCGGTTTATTGCAGTCTGGTTGTGGAGTCATCACTTTACCGTTTACGTGAGTAATCGATCACGCTCCGTGCAGCCGGCAGTTTTATGATGAAACCTCGCTAACGCACGCTTACTGAGGCGTTAGCATTAGCAGCCGTTAGCACAGAGCCGGCCCACGCCCCTGAGCGTGAACGCGCCCGTGCACAGAGCCGGGACCGGGCCCGGTGTTAGCGGACACTCACCAGAACCACCAGGCAGTCGGTACTGACCGACGGCAAACCCCAGTCTCCTTCCCAGCAAAACAACTCATCGGGCGCCGCCATCTTCACCCCGGATGGTGACCTCTCACACCGGAAGTAGCTATCAAATGAAGTCTTTTGTAAAAACGCATTTCAAAGTAAAAGGATTAATAAAATGTTTTATTTTTCGATCCAGAGAAGTAATCCGTAGAGAAGAACAAGTACTTATCATCAGCACCACTAGCAAAACTCAGGGTGAGGTCATGTTTTTTTTGTTTTTTTTTAAATTAAACTTTATTTACAAACAACAGTATAACATACAAGGCACCATCATTAATCCGATTATGTTACATCCTCGGTTGAGCATTATAGCAAAACAAACAAACAAACAAAACGAACAAAAAAACCCCAAAAACAACAACAATAAGCACAAAGTTAAAAGAGTTAGCACAAAAAGAAAGAACAGTCATTGAAGGATTCGAACCAAAGGCAAAAACTAACGTGCAAAAAAAGGGCAGTCGTGATTATAAAATAGGGAGTTTTTTTTTTTTTTAACATAGGTTAAACTCTTTAAATAAAACAACAAGTTTATGGGCTTTCTTGTTATTCACAAGTTTCAGCGATTTAGCCCAGAGTCTAAAGTCATTCAGCCATCTGTTTATACAAGGTTTAGCTTTAAAGTATCTGCATTTGTGAATAAAAAATTTCCCATTAACAAAAACGTCCTAATCAACAGGTCAAAATCTGCATTCTCAGCAAGTATTCCAAATTTTATTACTGTCACCGTCAAATGTGGTAACTGAATTCTCCTGGACTGTAGCCAGCTCCACATGTCAGTCCAGAAGGAGTGCACTGATTCACAGTTGAAAAACAAGTGATCCAGACTTTCAATATCATTTTCACAAAATGTGCATGCGTTCACATCTAAATTAAATTTCCGTCTTAAGAATTCATTGGTTGGATAAACCTCATTAATGATTTTAAAGTGAACCTCTTTTACTTTAGGGGAAAGAGGAAGTGAAATATACTTTTTTCTTATCGCCTTAACCTCCATGGTCTCAAATTCTTTAAGGATATAATTTCTTTTAACCAGATTAGGGCAAATTTCGTTTATCAAAATATTCCTGATCACTTTGTTTGTAAACCTGCTGTCACCAAATTCAACTCCAGCTATGCAGAGCTGCCTCAGTCCAGGAGAAATTTTAGAGTGCGGGTGAGGTCATGTTAGCACCCTGGAAAACTCAGCAGGCGTTCACAGCAGGAGGTCAGATAAATACAGTTATTTATTTATTCTTAGAAAACATGAAGCAGGACACTCAGACAGAGTCCACAACTCAGCTGTTTCACTCCTGAACCACCTTTAAGAAAGTCCAGAGCATCAACAGTTACCGGACAGAAACCAGCCAATCACGGGAGAGCAGAGTGACCTTTCAACTGATCCAGTGTAGAACCAACCTTTATTTAAAGCAGTGATGAGTCAAAGTGATACAGCCTTGGCAACCCTGGCCTTTATTTTAATCTTTATTTCATTAATTTAGTGACACAATCCCATCTTATTTTATTTTGGATTAATTTTACGATGTAGAAATGAAAGTAGACGTGTTCATGCGTTTGATTTTTTACCGATCGACAGTTCAACAATCAGTCTCTCACTGTAAACACAAGCTGCCGTCTTTCATCGTGTGCTGTGTGAAACAACAGGATGAAGGAAACGTCCTCTGCTGCGTCTCGAGTGGGGAAACTGTGGCGTTGTTGGTTTTCAGCAGCTTCCACTCTAAAGCTCAAATGTTGCACAACTAAATCTTCCTCAATCAGAACTCGGAGCAGATTAAAATGAGAAGTCAGGTGGTAGATATGGATGTTTCTTAACTCGAGATAGGAAACCATAACGGAATTATTCATTCATTTCATTACACAACACCACATTTAACACAGCAACAAAGTAACTAATGACAAATAATGCAATACTTATTTCCCTTATAAAGAGTGTGAGGCCACAAAAACACACTCAGGCTTTCTAACCAGTTAATATTTCTAACATGATCATGTCTGAATTATTCACGTTAATATAAACACGATCTGTGCTGAGAGAGTCCACAAAGATATTTTCTTTTATTTGGAGGCAAATCTTTAGTTTTGTAAATGCTTTCAGTAGTTCGGCCACAATGATCAACGAGCTGCGTTATGAAAGTCAGACTGGAGCTTCCTGCAGCTCCTCCTCTGGTCTCTGTGAGAGGTGACTACGGCTCAGCGTTCAACGCCATCGTCTCAGACAGCCTCACCACCAAACTGGAACGCCTTTAGACCCCCCAGCTCCTGGATCAGACACTTCCTCACCAACTGGCCTCAATCTGTCCAATCATCTTTGTCCCCCCAGAGGTCATCGTCAGATCCTCCTGTCTCAGGTAAACCAGGGCCATCACAGCTGAACCCTCAAACCCCGCCCACCAACTGTTTGACACCTCCAGACTCACTAACAGCTCCTTCCCCCCACACCCCATCCTGCCCACCCACCTCACCAATCTGAGCCATGGTCACAGGACACTCCCAGACTCTATACTCAGCCCTGTCTTTGCACTGCTCTCAAACACGTGTGTCTCCATTGGCTGCCTTTCTCTTATTTATGTCTATATTCCTCTAGACTGTAAACATCTCCTCTGTTTGCTGTTTATTCCTTTTTTCTTCTTCTTTTTCTCTAAAGATGGCGCATAAAAGCAGGACTGAGTCCTCTGTGTAGAGCGACAGTAACTGTGTGTGTTTGTAAGCATTTAAACAATGCAGAGAGTAAAATGAACAGCAACAGTATTTTGTCTAAGTCCATCATTGTAGAAATTCATTTCACCGAAACAATAACGTGGCGCACACCTTTGACGCTGCGTTTTCTCCGTTTTCCTCGTCCACACGTAAACACAAAAACGGCGTTTTTAAAAATCTCTGTTTTCATTGGCCGAAAAAGCTGTTTACACGTGGACGAAAGGTGCAAACGCGTAGAAAAATCTGCATTTTCAAAAATACCCGCGTACGTGTGGACGTATCCTCTGTGCTAACTCTGTGGAAACGGCTGAAAACGATGGTGTGGACGCAGAGCGTTTTCAGACTAAAACGACGTTTTCAAATTTATCCGGGCTCGTGTGGACGTAGCCTTAGCATGTCTCTCACACTTACTGTTGACAGATGGTATCTCAGGAAGTTGGAGGGAAGCATCCACACACAAAGGAGTGGGGGGGGGGGGGGGAGTCTTTTGTCTCTTTTTCCACTGTAAGAGATAGCAAGGGAGACGGGGAAAGACCCCCAATTCCTGCAGTCTTTACTATTTAGATATTTATTTTTTACTCTTGCACACTCAGCCACATATCGTTTCATTGTACATGTACAGCGGCTTTACTTCCTGAGGAGGCTGAGGAAGTTTGGCATGAACTCCAACATCACCTCAAATTTCTACAGGTGTGCGATCGAGAGCTTGCTGACGAGCTGCATCACAGTTTGGTACAGAAGCTGCTCTGCCAGCAGCTGTAAATCACTACAGAGGGTGGTGAAGGCAGCAGAGCACATCACTGGCACGAGGCTTCCTGCCATTCAGGACATTTATCTCCAGCGATGCCTCCGTAAAGCACACAGCATCATCAAGGACCACAGCCACCCAGCACATCGAGCCTGTCTGCTCGGACTACAAGACTCAAAAACAGTTTTTACCACCAAGCCACACGACACCTCAACCACAACACTTAAACACACACACACCACAGGACGCACTCAGAAGCTACCTGCAGCTTCACAAGTACTCTGTATAATCTGCACTGGTCACTTCACTTTATTGTCATTGATATTTATATTTAAAAGTGCGATACTGTAATTTTCTGCTGCTCATTCCTGTGCAATGTCCCATCTGCCCTCCGTCATATTTCTTTTCAAGATTTTCTTGAAAATCACTAGTGTACATATATTTATATTTATAGATACATATTTAGTCATCTTTTCTCTTTTACCACGTCTCTCTAATAGTTGCTCCTTACTATTTTTCTAATTTCTTTTTTATTATATTTTCTCCTACTGTATCATGCTGCTGAGTGACTGCTGCTCGTCAAACACATTTCATTGCAATGTTGACCCTGGGCTAACTTGCATATGACAAATAAAACTGAAACTGAAACTGAAGCAATGACTTTAAAGACCTATTCTATTCTATTCTATTCTATTCTGTTCTATTTCTCCTGTGTGAGCTGGACACAGGTGTAGCCGACTGTAGTTTCCTGTTGGTCGTGTTGTTCTTGAACGCTGCTGTAGACGTTATCAGGAAGCTGAAACCACAGACAGATGTGAAAACAGTGAAGAGGACAGAAACACAGGAAGATGGCTGTTAGTTTGCTCCGTAAAGGAATCACTGATCTCTTCTTCTTTCTCCCATTAGACGTCATCTCACCCCACTTAGCCTACTGCATCGTCTGCTTATTATTCTTACCAAGTCATCACATTATAAATATATCTTAATCCATCCCATTATCCTCAATAAAAGGGGTAAAGTGTGTTAAACACAGTTCCTCCCATCAGTAACTCACCTTCAGCAGCTCTCTGACCCTCTGCTGCTCTCAGCCTCCTGTAACAATATGACTGATTTTACAATCAAATATCAAAAACTACAAAGAAAACAAACAAACATGTGGATAAAGAAGGATGACATGTGAGTCAGGGTTAAGATTATAATTATTCATAATATGCTGTGAACATATTTAACAAAATCATTAAGTGTTTAAAAGAATAAACAGTAAGAATCAGTTAAACAAACCCACAAACTGAGAAAGTGAAGCGTGTTGGGTGTTATTGTGTATTTGTGAGATGTGAGTATGAAAAATGATTTGATGTAAAATTGTTTTCACAGGTGTGACGATGGAATTGAGATATTTCCCCCACATGTGTTTTATCATGTAAGAAACAGCAGGAAATGCTCTGTTTAGGTGAGGGAGCTGTGGGAGGTTCAGGGCAGACGAGTCAACGCACATATATACACGAGGCGTGAGAGACGGAGGCTGATTTCACATTTGTACTTCAGATCATTTCTGTTTCCTGACATCAGACCTCCACCTGTGCTGTGGGCTTGATGCTAACACTTACACAGGCTGCTGAACCAAAGCTCAGCTGTCCGTCTCTTCAGCTCTTTGTTGGCAGAGAAAGCTTTACTGTTATACTGTTAATCACACAGGTGATGTAATGTTACATACGTGTACTTTACATGAACACAAGTAAAATCACTAAAACGTAATATAACTCAGGTTCAGCACAGCCACCTTCAGCTGCTGCTGAAGAGGAACTCAGACTGATTTGTACCTTTCGACGATGAAGAGCACGAGCGCGATCACAACCAGCAGGACAACAAACACCACACCAGGTATCGGAGGAAGGTTTCCACCAGCTGTGAAAACAGAAACATATGTAGAAATCAGCACAAACTGTCGGTATGTTACGGGTTGGAAGTGAGAAAGCTCTGATAGAAATATAGCTTTGAAACAACCTGTTTTTATGTATTTATATATGTTTAAGTCAGTTTTCATCCTGCATGTAATTTATCCTGAGTGATGAGTTTGTGCTGTCAGTGAAGTGACCTGAGCGTCCGATCATGTTTCTACTAACTTTAGTTTTCACAGAATGTCACTGGGTGCTGTCGAGGTGGTGTTTTGCTAAAAAAAAGAAAAAAGAAAAACGTTTTACTCACATGTTGTAACTTTATTGACTAAATAGAAAAACTAGTGATAAAAGAATTCATCCACTCGGACATAAATAGAGGGGACATGGTCCCCGTGTCTCTCTGGTTAGAGGTTTTCTCTTCTTTCTTTCCCTCTCCCTCACTCCCCTCTGCCTGGGCGGAGCTTGTTACGGGCTCTTGCTCTTGGCCCACGCACCTGTGTGATTGTCACCACCTGCTGCTGTTCTGGCTGATTCCCCAGCTACTATTGAAGGCAGTTGCACAGAGCAGCTCTCCGCTGGAACGCAGAGTCTCCTGAGTTCGTTCTCTCAGCTTCTTTAAAGAAGTCCCTGTGTGTATTTACCTGTGGTACTAACTACTGTTTCCTGTATGTAGATATCCCCCTCCTGGACCAGATTACAGACCTATCGTGTGTGTGGCGGTGTGAGTGGAGTTTTGGAGCGATTGCGGCTGAAGAGGAGTGAGTGTGTGTGGATTACCCCCTTCTCCCTGGAGCCCCTCCCAACTCACTGTATAATAATAATAATAATAATAATGGATTGGATTTATATAGCACCCAAATCAAGGCACCCAAAGCGCTTTACAATACCACTATTCATTCACTCTCGCATTCACACACTGGTGGAGGCAAACTACAGTTGTAGCCACAGCTGCCCTGGGGCAGACTGACAGAAGCGAGGCTGCCATATCGCGCCATCGGCCCCTCTGAGGTGTTCCATATTGTAAATAAACTGCCTTCGTTTGTGTGCAAAGAACTGTGTCTGTGCTTGAGATCCAGTAGCCATGCTTTTTAATTCTGCTGCAGATCTCATTAGATCATCTGAGGACAGAGGATGCACAGGTGAGTCCACCTGTGATGTTTAAAACAGGCTAACATTGCTGAAACATACAAACCACGGCAGGACTCAACAAATACATTTTCATTTGTATTCAAGTCATTTGAGTTCTTCAGATGTTTCACTTTTTGTGTCTGAAAGTCTGTGTTTGGGGGAAAAAGTGATTTTATTTTTTTAAGGGTTTGCAAAAGTCACAATAAGTTTTGGAGGCTCATAAAATCCTTTGATATGTTAAAACAAAACTTGAATGTTTGCAAAAATGATTATTATTATTATTTGAGGTTCCTTCCTGCCAAACACCACGTAGCTCATAAAGTCACAGCTGTGAGGCGACTCTGTGGAAGAAGTGTCAGTATTTAAATAATTTCCCAATGTGTGTAATCATTTTTTAGAACATCGTTTACTAAAGGCAAAGTTTATCATTTAAAGTTACTTGAAACCTAAAAGAATCAAATTTGAGGTTCATCCTATCAAAACACTTTACCAGTCTTTGTTTCATTTAACAATTTAATTTTAAGCATCTTCTAACTTTTCAAAGCTTCTTTTTTCAGTTTGAAATTGTGGCCGGGGATCGCTCCCACATCTCTGTAGAGTTTGTGTTCTCAGTTTGATGACGTCTTAAAAGGTTTCAGAAAACTGAACAAACCTCCAGCCTCCACCTGCAGGCTGTACGGCTCAGAGAGAGTCTCCATGATGTTATTCAGAGCACAGGTGTAGTTCCCAGAATCCTCTGCAGTCAGAGGGCTGAGATGGAGGGAGGGGCCAGTGTCTGAGAGGGCGTGGCCATCTTTGAACCAGGTGACCTCCAGTTGGTGGAAAGTGCAGTCTGAAGCGCAGAGCAGTGTGACGTTTTCACCTCTGCTCAACTTTTTATCATCACTGGAGCTGATTATTCTCATTTTAGACGAATCTAAAATCAAAGTGTTCATATTACTTCACACTTATTAATTCTTAATGATGAATGATTATTTGCAGAATTAAGATTTTTTGTTCTCACCAACAACCGTGACAGTCACTCCTGTCTGGTTAGTAAAATGTCCTTCAGGATGATCAGCTTCCATCCTGAAGCGAAAGCTTGCGTTGTCTCTCTGCTGAACATCTCTGATCTGTAAAGTGCAGTTTGTCTTCTTGTCTCCCAGATATTGATAACGAGGATCGATGTTTGCTGGGTTACTGTCATACACAGATGGAATTTTGTCCTGACAGAGTACATGGTTCTTACACCAGCGGACTCTGACGATCTTTAGAGGAACTTCTCTCTGACCATCACTGAAAGACTTCAGAGGTGTGAAGGTGCAGGGGAGGGTGACAGTGGACCCTCTGACAGCACAGGTAGACGTGAAAGGATAGACCACAGTTTGACCCACAGCACCTGTGTGTGAAATATACAAAGCTGGTCAGATTAAACAAAGAATCATGGCAGGGTATTCTGGGTAGTTGTTATGGTTGCACACAAACTATCAACACAACTTTTTTTTTTATGAACATAACTCCAAATTTCGAGTTACTTTTCTCAAAATTTCTGGTTTTTGACACTACGGGCTTCCATACTGTAGTGTCTGCTGTTATACTGACAGGAACAAAGTCAGGTACTGATGAGTTAGCGGTTACTAATTGTGTATTTTATATTTTCTCATCACCTGCACCTGTGCAAGCCACTAGAGGGCGACTGTGATATTAAAGGCTTCGTGCAGTCCAGATCAGAGGGTTAAGATCACTTGAAAAATGGCAAAAAATCATGTTTTGCATGGTTGGATCTTAACAAGGTTCCAGGTCGAGCTTCAACATGAAACAAGGAGAAATGAGAGTGAAACAAAACATTTTTTGAACATGCAATTTATTGAAAACACTGATTAAACTGAAACAGGGTGTTTCGAAAAACAAAAATACCCACAATTTAAACTCCATAAAACCAGTTTTAGACACCAGCACACAAACAACGGTAGTTCCTCTACTTTCTAACAAGAGTTTTTGATACGATGCAAAATAAGTAAATAAGACAAACTGTAGAGATGAAGACAGAAACACATCTGATAAGCAGGAAAACGTTGGCCGGAAAAAAGAAGAATGAAGGAACTCGAGTGTCCCAACAACTTCCTCAAATAACTGCCTGACTGTTCACCAGGTTCCCAGCGCCGAGCAGCACCGATCTCAGGAAGGAGGTACGAGAAGATCCATGAGCAAATAAAAAATAAATAAGTGCCAATAATAAAATCAATGACTGCATTCATTGAAACCTGCTGTCTTCAATATTAACTGTAAAGTTTTTCTATCAAGTAAATGTGACGTCAGTCAGAAATAATGAGTCTGCTACAAAATGTTTGTGTGAAAACAAAGTAACGTAAAATAACTTCTCCTTTTGATTTCCCCTCAGCAGCTTTGAGGTGGCTACAATGATCACATCCAGCTGCTCGATCACTTATTGATCTTCTACATTCACACTCACATCTCTGACATGTGGTTTCTGCTTTTGTGCCTTTAAACAGGATTTGGATGCAGAGCAGCAGCAGCGAGCGAGTCAAAGGAAAACTCTGAACCCTGTTTCCACTGATCGTCACTAAAACAGGATCAAAATAAGATTTCAGTCTTACCTGCCAGCAGGAACATGAAGCTCCACAGAAGCTGTTTGTCCCAAACTGCCATCCTTAGTTTCTGCTGAGGCTCTGCTGCAGTCAGAGGAGCGAGCAGAGAGTAAAGAGCTGGATGATGAAATGAGGCTGAAGAGTTGTCTTTGTGAATCTGTCGTTTCTTTTATGGTCACTTCCTGAAACCACGTGATTCATTTAAAAAATAGAAACAGTTTGCAGAAACTCAGAGACCAAAGCACTCTGAGCTGCAGGAGGAGGGTTTCATGTTCATTAGATTTGCAACATGCAACAAAGAGAACAAGAACGTTGTGTAAAAATCTTTGTTTCTTGTTTTATTCAAAGTTCTCTGTTTCATCATTTGCATGAAATCTCTGCTGAACATTGAAAACAAGTGTGGACACAAAGAAAGAAGATTGTTTCAGTAGTTCATCGCTAACAATCTAGGAAGTGTCCCAGTCTGATGTGCAGAAGCTCCAGATGTTGGTTTCATGTGTCAGCACCAATCGTCAGAGCTGACGACTGACGATGGTAATTAACACGTTTATCCAGTGAAATGCGTTGACGTGAATACATGACATATTATTTTTATCTCTTTATTTTTTTGCATTGGCTGCATCGAAACAAATAAAGATTGTTATGATCAGTAGATTTTCTCTCATCTAACCTGCACCGAGGATCCTGTACACAGGAGCTTTTTTGTGTTTGAACAAACAGATGTGATGGATGAAGTCATCGCGGTTACTTCTTCAGGTTTATTTTCAGCGTCTCCGTCATGATTTTATTTCACTTCTTTAGTTTTTTTCTTTTTATATTTCTGTAAAGGTTAATTCAGCAGCATTTAGAAGCTCTTTAATGAAAATTACATTTTAAAGCTAAAATCTGATTATTGTTGTCATGCATGAATTTTCAAATTTCGATAGTTTTAGTGGTTAAACTTTATGATTGATTAATTTCTGACGTGCTGCTCAAATATAGATATAAAAATGTAAATTCAGCTTCCTGTTTGTCGAATTAAAAACTGTCGAGATTTTAGTTTTACACGTTTTTGTTATGACAACATTCTGATCATTCTGTTCATGTTTTGTTGTTTTCACGACAGGTTTAGTCTCAAACACGTTTCCGTCCCTGCAGGCAGAGTCTGACATGTCACAGGGTGGAAAGGGACAAGTTATCTAAGTTTTTCTACTATGCATGTTTTGCTGTGTTTTACCTTTTTAATATTTTAATATTGTACACTGGCTTATTTTTATGAGTTTTACTGCATGTTTTAATGGTATTTATTTGTGACTTGTCCTGGAAAGACTCCGCCCCTACCTGATAATAAACTGATCACACCTGCGAGAGATCCCAGAGAGGCCAATAAGAGGGCCTGACAGACCACAGGAAGCAGTTCGACCGAGAGGCTAGAGAGACGGCCAGGAGTAAGTGGTGTCAGGCGGCAGCGCCTGCAAGCCGAAGGGGCTGGTGGAGCTGGGCGTTAGGGGAGGACAGAACACCAGCGCGCAGAGGACCAGCGCACAGGGCAGCGCAGAGAGTGACAGTACCAGCGGGGAGAGCGGAGACAGCACCAGCGGAAGGCACGGGACGGCTGTGTGGCTTTGCAGTTTTAAAGAAGCGGCGGGCGGAGTTGAGAGCTCTGCCCACCCGGGGTAAGTCTTCGACTTATCCCCTTTTATTGAATAAAAACTGCCGGAAGAATAGTGACTGCCGCTCCTCCCTTTCTCTAGCATATCAAGACGCGAATGCGGAAAGGAAGGAGAGGACTCCGCTGGATTTCTTAACTCCCTGGGACTTTTATGCCGTGGTGGATCCCACTGGACTTTTAATGTTGTGTTTTATTGATTTTTATTGTGTTATCCCTTGGCCAAGGTTGTTTTAATTCATCTTACATTTTTAACTATTTAAATATAAATTATATTTTTAATTCTACAGTTTTTTTTTTTGTTTTTTTTTATCGTGTGCTTTCCCTTGGCGGCTCCACTGCTCTGCCCGCTTTAAGGAAGGTTTCCTTCCTTTTAAAAAAACACAAACCACCTTGGAAATAAATCAGCCTTTCCGCTCCGTTACAGACATCACGTCCTGTCTGCTTGTTTCAGGGAAAATAGAAACGTCCTTCATCTGTTGAGTTAAAACTGTAACACTCATCCTCAGAAGCTTGTGCCATCATCTAATGTTTCACAACTTTGTCCTACACTAAAGGCATTTGTGAGGGATGATTAAACAGACGTCAGAGCAGATTAAAACATTAATATAGTCGATGTTTTCTCTTGTTTGTTTATCAAGAGGAAACAGGAACCCTCGAGAAATTTAAAGACAATCTTAAAATTTTTCATAAAAACTTTTTTACAACAACAAAACACAGACAAATTAAAAAAAATCATTTTTATTGCAATTAACATAGAAGAAAAATGAAAGTTATTTTTAATAAAGTAATGTGTTCATAACAAACAAAACATTTTGGACTAAAACAGAAGTCGTGACACTGAAACACAGACTGTATATAGAAGATGTCCAAAGGCCCATCGTGACGCCGCAGGTTCATGTTTTTAAGTATTTTGACTCGAGATGTGACGAGCGAGGCGGCTCTAACAGTGAAACCGAGACCACCGCAGGCTCGTACGGCTTTTGGATCAATTAAAAATAGACTAAATGATACCTGAAAATAACAGGAGAACTACTTCCTCCTCTGACGTTCTGCAATCAAGCTGCAAAACATCTGAGGAAGTCTTAATGTGTTGCTAATCTCACTGAGCCAGTGCAGGTATAAAAAAGTGGACTCGTGCAGCTGTGGCAGCCATGACAGGGTAAAGACAAGCCGGTTATTCATTTCCTTTTCTGCATATGTAGCGTCTGCGTGGACGGCTGAATGTGTGTGAATGCAGACAAAGTGCTTTCATGAAAGGGTGAATCAGGCGTGTTGTGTAAAGTGCTTAAAGCGCTCGAGTAAAGCAGAAGAAGTATGGAAATGAACCCCACAAAGCAAAGTTTTAGCTTTTGTTCTCAGAACAACCTGATCAGAGACAAGCAGCTCAGACTCTGAAGAGTATAAAGTCTGCATTGTTGCATTTTTCCTCGTCCTGGTTTAATGAGCGCTGTAAGAAGAAGTGTGCTGGGTCCTTCACTCAGACTCGAGTTTCAAACCAGCTTCCAGATGACTGAGAAAATAATGAAGTGGAATAACAGAGAGAGTGTGGAGCAGATCATGGCCCAGAAACAAATAATTCGATTGTGAGTTATTCCCGATATGGACAGCGTTCCAGTTTGGACTGAGCTGCATTCATGACTTCCTCCACCTTACAGCACACATGCAGCACCACAGAGCTGCAGATACACCTTCGACTCATCTCTCTGAAGTTTTTTAATAGTTCTGTATAAAGTCAGAGTTGAGCCGCAGCTTCATCAAACAGATTTACACAAACTGCCACAGCTCACAGCTTCCTGCAGCTGATTGGTGGATGGAGGGAGTGAGAGAGCTGCGATTCATCCTCGACTGGACACTGAGGAATAGACAACGTCATCGCTGGCCGCCTGCAGGCGCCTACGAAGCAAAAATAAAAGAAAATGATCTGATGACAGCTCATGCATGCAGCATAGACAGACACTTCTGTGGTGTTATTGTGATACGTTGTGCCGAAATACAGTTTAATCTTTCATCGCTGTCTGTTTGTCGCAGCGGCTTCAGTGTCACAGCCACAAATCTGAGCTGTCTGTTGTTTGTGTGACGACACAAACGTGAGTGTTTAAACGTTTCCGGGTCCTACCTGCCCTCCTGTTTCTTCTGTTTGAACTGGACGGAGGCATAGCTGACGTCCTCCGCGGCTCGGCCGGGTTCCTGCTGCTGAGCCGCCTCAGTTTGTGCAGACTTCACGATGTTGCTGTAGATGCTATCAGGATGCTGAGAACCACAGCAGGGAAACAAAGAGATCAGACGACTGAAGGTCCAGAATCAAAGCAGCACACTTTCAATCAATGCACATGTTTTGAACTCGAGCTTGCTAAAATAATAACCTATACAGAATGTCACATCCTATAAGATTCATTCATAGTAAAGTCCTCCCATCACCCACTCACCTTCTGCTCTGGATCACCTCCCACAGCCCTCTGATCCTCTGCTGCTGCCAGCTTCCTGCAACAGTATCAGTATTTATGAGAATCACACAACAGGACTGTAGAAAACAGACACAATGTGATTATAAATCACACACATTAGTAGGTTAGGAGTTAGGAAACATGCTGTGACGTCAGACTTGATCAGCTGATATTGTATTGGTTGTATTGTCTCTTATTAATATGAAAAACTACTCAGATTATTAAGTATTTAACAGAACGTTTGCCAACTGTCTCTTAATCAGCTCTTTCATTCTTGGGCTGCAGTTTGTACCTTTCCTGCATGAGCCTGTGGTGGAAATGTCTTCATTCATGTAAAGGAAAATATTAACATCAGGAAGCATAATAATTTCTAAACGTTATCACGCTGTGCTTCTGCATTTTTCTCATTTATTTAAAGGGATTTGATCAGATGATATTTTCCAGATTGACATAAATATATAGCAAACACGATTTATTTTATTATTAATTATTTAAAAAAATAAACCTTTATATATTTAAGGTGAACGTGTGCTTCGTGTTTACTGAGGATGAAGTTTGAAATCCACACCAACTTCACATAATTTGCTTCTTTGCTAAAGTAAAACCACAAAAACATGAAATACTTCAAACACTCTGTTTCTGCACCTTTTGATGATGAAGGTGAAGAGTACGAGCAGGATCACAGCCAGCAGGAGACCAAACACCACACCAAGTACCAGACGAAGGACACCATCAGCTGTTAGAACAAACAACAGATCATGAGTGACATCACTGGGTGCTGCGATTTGGGATTTACAGATTCATGAAAGTGAACAAAGCTCTTCACGTGTTTTACATGTGGTTCTTTCATTAGCTGAGTATAAAAACAGTGAGTGCATGAAGGAGTTTTTCCAGATACAAATGTCCCAGTTTTATTCTGCTGTTGATCTGGAGATGATTTGGTGTCAGGCTGAGCATCATTGTGTGTTTGCAGTTTGATGACGTCTTCAAAATTGTTTCAGAAAACTGAACAAACCTCCAGCCTCCACCTGCAGGCTGTACGGCTCAGAGAGAGTCTTCATGCTCTTCTTCAGAGCACAGGTGTAGTTCCCAGAATCCTCTGCAGTCAGAGGGCTGAGAGGAAGGGAGGGGCCAGTGTCTGAGAGGGCGTGGCCATCTTTGAACCACGTGACCTCCAGTTGGTGGAAAGTGCAGACTGAAGCACAGAGCAGTGTGACGTTTTCACCTCTGCTCACCTTTTTATCATCACTGGAGCTGATTATTCTCATTTTAGACCCATCTAAAATCAAAGTGATCATTAGTTTCATTGAACGCTCATTTATGTTTTTTTTATTAATGTCAGGATATTTTTCTCTCACCAACAACCGTGACATTCACTCCTGTCTTGTTAGTAAAATGTCCTTCAGGACGATCAGCTTCCATCCTGAAGCGAAAGCTTGCGTTGTCTCCCTGCTGAACATCTCTGATCTGTAAAGTGCAGTTTGTCTTCTTGTCTCCCAGATATTGATAACGAGGATCGATGTTTGCTGAGTTACTGTCATACACAGATGGAGTGCTGTCCTGACAGATCGCATGGTTCTTACACCAGCGGACTCTGACGATCTTTAGAGGAACTTCTCTCTGACCATCACTGAAAGACTTCCGAGGTGTGAAGGTGCAGGGGAGGGTGACAGTGGACCCTCTGACAGCACAGGTAGACGTGAAAGGATAGACCACAGTTTGACCCACAGCACCTGTGTGTGAAATATACAAAGCTGGTCCGATTAAACAAAGAATCATGGCAGGGTATTCTGGGTAGTTGTTATGGTTGCACACAAACTATCAACACAACTTTTTTATGATTGGTTTGCATCAAAATTCAGTTTTTACACACTGACCCTGCAGTTCAACCTTCAAACAGTCACTCATGCTGTGATATGATGCTACGTGCAGCAGTTCACTGCAGCCCTGCAGACTCTGAAACACAGAGTGACCTGCTATAAACAAACGGCTGCAAACTTTCTATAGGTCATTATTGCTTATGTTGATGATTAAGTTCTTTTTTTAAATTACAAAAACTCTGGACACTAAAGGATTATGTTTATTCTCTACAGACAGAGCAGCAACAAGGATGGGGAATATATGCTGAGAATATAGCAGGATCACAGCTGGATAACCTCATCTGGCTGTTTATGATGAGCAGGAAGCTCCTCTAACCTCATCCTGTTTTAAACCACACCACAACGTTTCCCTGAGGCAAACCAAACCTGAACCAACAAACAGCGGTCTATGTTTGGAAACCAGGAGAGAATGGAGCCGGCTAAGAAGAGGAGGATGTCCTCCCCTGTGTGGGAACATTTTGATTCTATTCCTCCCAACAAGGTATGTAAATTTCTACAGAAGATGTATTTTCATTATACTGATGGTGTAATACAATTTATGTTGAGCGGCTTTACTTTTGTACAAGGTGAAGTGTTTGCTATGTGCCAGGGAGCTGGGATATAACAACAACACCTCATCCATGCTTAGGCACTACAGAGCTTTGCATGAGAATAAGGGGAACACCGATTGTGGAGCAAGACCAGGTGAGCCATCAAATGCCATGATAATAAGATAAGATAAGATAAGATAGAACTTTATTAATCCCTCGGGTGGGTTCCTCTGGGAAATTCGACTTCCAAAAAGCACAGCAACGACCGAAGTTACAGTTACAGAATTGTTATACACACACACACACACACACACACACACACACACACACACACACACACACACACACACATAAATACAGAGACAAATATAAATAAAATATACAAAGGGGATAAATAGAATAAATAGGAATAAAAAATAAAAATACAAGTGAATTGCACATTTCAAGTATTGAGTCTATTGCACTGTTGACTATTTACAAAAAGTATTGCACAAGGTATTGCACAGTGAGGTGCAGAGGCACTACAGCTTAGTTGTTCCCCCCTCCTTTGTCCTCCTGTTTCCCCTCCCTCTCCCCTCCAGGGAGGAGTTAAACAGTCTGATGGCGTGTGGGACAAAGGAGTTTTTAAGTCTGTTAGTTCTTGTCTTGGGGAGAAGCAACCTGTCACTGAACAGACTCTTCTGGTTGTTTATGGTCGTGTGCAGAGGATGTCTGGCATTGTTCATAATGTCCAGCAGTTTTTTTAGTGTCCTTTTCTCTGCCACTGTCACCAGAGTGTCCAGCTTCATGCCGACCACAGAGCTAGCCTTCCTGATCAGTTTCTCCAGCCTGGATGAGTCCCTCTTTGCTGTGCTGCTCCCCCAGCACACCACAGCATAGAAAAGTACTCCAGCAACCACCGACTGGTAAAACATCCTCAGGAGCTTCCTGCAGATGTTAAAAGACCTCAGCCTCCTGAGGAAGTACAGTCGGCTTTGGGCTTTTTTGTACAGGTGCTCTGTGTTGCATGACCAGTCCAGTTTATTGTCCACCCACAGCCCGAGGTACTTGTACGTGTTGACCACCTCCACCTCCTCCCCCTCTATCTGAACCGGCAGTGGACCTTCTCTGGACCTCCCGAAGTCCACAACCAGTTCCTTAGTCTTTGAGGTGTTGAGTTGCAGGTGGTTTGTGTGACTCCATGCGACAAAGTTCCTCACCAGACTTCTGTACTCCTCTTCCTGATCATCCCAGATACACCCCATGATGGCTGTGTCGTCTGCAAACTTCTGAATATGGCATAATTCAGAGTTGTAGCAGAAGTCAGAGGTGTACAGGGTGAAGAGAAGAGGGGACAGCACAGTTCCCTGTGGTGCTCCTGTGCTGCTGACCACAGTGTCAGACGTGATGTCCTTCAGCCTGACGTACTGTGGTCTGTCGGTGAGGTAGTCGGAGATCCAAGCCACCAGGCAGGGGTCCACCTCCATCCTGTTCAGTTTTTCCTGAAGCATACAGGGCCGGATGGTATTAAAGGCACTGGAAAAGTCAAGAAACAGGATCCTGACCGTGCCTTTTCCCCCATCCAGGTGTGAGTGGGCTCTGTGTAGGAGGTACAGGATGGCATCCTCCACTCCGACACCCGCCTTGTATGCAAACTGTAGTGGGTCCTGGGCATGTTGTACCTGTGGTCGGAGGAAGTTGAGGAAGAGCCGCTCTAGAGTCTTCATAAGATGTGACGTCAGTGCCACCGGTCGGAAGTCATTCAGCTCATTGGGCCGGTTCTTTTTGGGGACCGGGACGATGCAGGATGTCTTCCAGAGGGCGGGCACTCTCCCCAGTCGCAGACTGAGGTTGAAGACTCGTTGTAGCAGCTCCCCAAGTTCAGCAGCACACGCCTTTAGCATCCTAGGACACACCTTGTCTGGGCCTGCTGCCTTTCATGCTGTAATGTTACTAAATGATATAACAATATTATACAACTGTTATAAGTTACGTGTGTGATATTTATATCTGTGCTTTGTCTTTATTGTCTTTCCTCAGGAGAACAATCTCAAATAGATGAAGACCTGGTCAGCATGGTGATTGAGGACTCACAGCCATTTAGCATTGTGGAGGACAAAGGAGTTAAAAGATTTGTTAAATCATTAAATCCCAGCTATGTTCTCCCCACTAAAGGTTATAAAAGCAGTGAAAATTTAGTTTTTACTGAATAAAATGTGAACAGGCAGGACTGAGGCTCAAAGCCTCAGTGTGTAGCTGTCCATACCTCAACGTTACAAAAGCACAACTACTGTCCACACCCCAACCACACCTCACCTCACAGTAAATGATCATTTCCATTTCAAGCATTTCCAAATAATCATTTTCCATACTGCCACTATAAATATACACAGTATACTGCCATCACTACAATATACATGTTTTACACACTCCTTTTGTTGTTGACATTTACAGGCTGTGTGCAAAAGGCCACACTCTTCAAATTCATGCCAGCTATTATTTTTACGTCCAGTAGGTGTCCTGCTAGAGCAAATGAAGCTTTATGAAGCTTCGCGTTGGGGTGAACCAATTGGATGAAAAGCTTCAGTGCTTCATGAAGCTTCATCTGCCCATCACTAGTTGAACCTGTAGTTTGGTGTATTGTCAGTAGTGATGTGACGTTCTGTATCGAGGCTTCGGAGCTTGTGTCGAGTAATGGAGGGGGCGTTTCCACGATGCGCGTATCGAGGCTTGCTTCATTTATGGGAGGAGCTGAAAATGATGACGTCCGAAGCCTCGCTGCCCGGCTGTACCACGTGACTGGTTCATGAAGTGGTTCGAACTTTGCCGCGAGATATGACAGCGATATAAACCCTCAGACTTCATTCAAAATGTGGGTGTTTGATGGAGAGTTGCGGTTAGTGAGAGTTGGAGAGAGTTTGGAGGTTTATGAGAGTGAGGAGAGAAAGTCAGGAGAGAATGGAGCCAGCTAAGAAGAGGAGGATGTCCTCCCCTTTATGGCAACATTTTGATTTTATTCCTCCCAGCAAGGTATGTAAATTTCTAAAGAAGATGTATTGTCATGATACTGATGGTGCAATACAATTTATGTTACGCGGCTTTACTTTTGTACAAGGTGAAGTGTTTGCTATGTGCCAGGGAGCTGGGATATAACAACAACACCTCATCCATGCTTAGGCACTACAGAGCTTTGCATGAGAATAAGAGGAACACCGATTGTGGAGCAAGACCAGGTGAGCCATCAAATGCAATGATAATATAGCATGCAGTAATGTTACTAAATGATATAACAATATTATACAACTGTTATAAGTTACGTGTGTGATATTTATATTTGTGCTTTGTCTTTATTGTCTTTCCTCAGGAGAACAATCTCAAATAGATGAAGACCTGGTCAGCATGGTGATTGAGGACTCCCAGCCATTTAGCATTGTGGAGGACAAAGGATTCAAAAGATTTGTTAAATCATTAAATCCCAGCTATGTTCTCCCCACTAAAGGTTATAGAAGCAGTGAAAATTTAGTTTTTACAGAATAAAATGTGAACAGGCAGGACTGAGGCTCAAAGCCTCAGTGTGTAGCTGTCCATACCTCAACGTTACAAAAGCACAACTACTGTCCACACCCCAACCACACCTCACCTCACAGTAAATGATCATTTCCATTTCAAGCATTTCCAAATAATCATTTCCCATACTGCCACTATAAATATACACAGTATACTGCCATCACTACAATATACATGTTTTACACACTCCTTTTGTTGTTGACATTTACAGGCTGTGTGCAAAATGCCACACTCTTCAAATTCATGCCAGCTATTATTTTTACGTCCAGTAGGTGTCCTGCTAGAGCAAATGAAGCTTCATGAAGCTTCGCGTTGGGGTGAACCAATTGGATGAAAAGCTTCAGTGCTTCATGGGGCTTCATCTGCCCATCACTAATTGTCAGCCCTACCTGTGTCTGTCCTTGGTGATCTGTTCATGTCCCCGTGTTGTGCTGTAAAACAGTCTGGGTGTTTCCTGTTTTACTTTGTAGGTCTGTGTCTCATTATGCCCATTAGTTCCAGCTGTGTCCCCTCCTGTGTGCCATTTCCTCATTACCTGGTGTGTGTATTTATAGTTGGTGTCTGCCTGTGCTCCTCGTCGGCTTGTCTGCATTCGTCTGTGTGTCTCTGCTTTAATCTGCATTCCTCTGCGGTCTATGGTGTTTCGTTCCTGTCTCTGCGTCGCTCTGCCCCGCACCCCTTTTGTATGGTCTCAGGTTTGTCTTTAGTTTCTCCCAGTTTAGGTTTGTAATTGCTCATGCTGCGTTGATTGTTTTTGCCACCACCACCTCTGTGAATAAACGTCACTCGTATCATCAGTTTGCTGCATCTTGGGTCCTCCTTTTCCTCCACACCACACAGCTCCCTCCGCCAGCCGTGACAGTGATAAAGCGATAGATCTTTCAGCCCAATTCTACTTTTTCTACATAATCCATCATACAAAATGTAATCAAATGGAAAAGTCTCTTTTTAAAACTTGTTTTATTAGTTTTAATCTTTTAACTTTATGCATCAAGCAAACATTTAATTATCTGCAACATTCTCTGACTTGAATAAATTAGTTTAACATTTAAACCTATTTTCTGCACATTCCAGCACATAAAATAAAATATTTTTTGTGTTTACACTCAGTCTTTCAAATAGATGCAAGTAAAACGCAGCAGAAAATAAATAAAGTCAAAGACTCAGCGGTCCTGTTGCTCTATTTTCACCTGTAAAGCAGGAGTGGGGCAGGCGGAGGTTTACCCTGGTGCAGGTGTGCTGCGGTCAGTGGAAGAATCCGCGAGTTTCTCTGTGAGTTTCCCATCACGTCGTAGCTACTCGGTGCTTGTTGGAAGTTTAGGGATTTTTTTCGCTGTAAAAAGAAGTTTTCTTCCCACGCACAGCGGACACTAATGTTTTTGTCACTTTTTATGGAATCAAACTCAAAGTAAGGTCAGTACTTCCACGCTGTAAACACTGCACGCTCACACTCTCTCTGCACTTGATATATGATCCATTGTTGATCTGCACACAGCTGTTGTCACTAACGTCGCACTCGCTTACGTCACTGTCGTGAGACATTCTCGCAAAAAATCACGGTTTTAGTAACGCAGTAACGCAGCGTTCCTACGGGAAAGTAACAGTAATCTAATTACCGTTTTTGCAATAGTAATCCCTTACTTTACTCGTTACCTGTAACTTTACTTTACGCGTTACAAGGTAACGCGTTACTGCCCATCTCTGGTCTTGATGCATGCTCAATATTCCAGGCAAGGAAATCCCAAAACATGGATTCTGTTCATCTGGACGTTTTCAGCGGGAGAAACGTTTCATCATCATCATCCAAGTGACTTCTTCAGTCTCAGCTGACTGCAGGTTTCCAACCTTACACATAATGACTGACACTGGCACCAAACTATGGGCCGAGAGGTCAGTTTCATGCTCATTGATATGCATGACTATTGATCAACGGTGATTTATCAGTCGTCCGGAAAACACAGGTGAAGCACCGGGCAGCAAAGTGGCATTAAACAGGCCCAGCTCACCTGTGTAAGAGCTGCACCAGCTTTCAGAGCACCAACAGCAACAAGCTTTTATTTACAGAGCTTATCTACACAACTGACAGCACAACAGGGAAGAAGGAAAAGAGAAGTAATGAGAACAGACGAGTTTTTATATGACTGCTCCAATAATACTGCAGTAAAAGTACTCTGTTAAAGTAAACGTGGGTTTAAAGTTTCCGTCACTAACAGACAGAAATAATCCGTCTGTTATAAAATACTCGAGTTTGAATAAAAACTCATTTAGAAAGCCTTCTCCTTTCCCCTCCAGCAGCTTTGAGCTCTTCGAAACGATCGTTAACCCTCCGTGTGATAATATCAGCTTGTTTCACATCGTTATTAAGTCTACGTGATTCGAATCATTTCTCAGATTTAATACGTTTGTAGATTTAGAAACAGTTTGCAGGCAGAGCAGCAGTGAGTGAGCGAAAGCACAACTTCACAGATCCGTCATTAACAAGAATAAAAACATCTTTTCAGTTTTACCTGCCAGCAGGAACACGAAGCTCCACAGAATCATCTCACCACAAACTGACATGTTCGGGTTTCTGTTGAGCTTCTCCGGGTTTCGTCTGTAATCAGAGGAGAGGGCAGAGAGCGAAGCTGAGAAATGATGATGTCTCGTTTTTGTTTTGAGGAACTCTCCTCTCTGACTTGGCTCTGTTAGTCTGACCAGCCCCGCTCCTTTTGGAGTTACTTCCTTTCACATTTTATATGCGATCAGGCCTGAAATCATTCGTGCAAAGAAAAAGAAAAAACGAGAAAAGAAAATCAGTTTATTGCAAACAGACTGAAAGATTCTCAACAAGATGAAGTTTGTTTTTATCACAGAAACACAAGAGAGTTGTCAGTCTGGAAATAAATGAAGCACTGCTTTGAAAATGAAAAATTCTGCAAGGTTTTTTCTTCCTCTTTTCTATTTCAGAAGCACAAGGAGATATTGCAACAGAGGACAGAGAGTTTTCACAATCATGAGCTCTGCAGAGCAAATATAGATCTAAAAAGGTTTCAGACCGACACAAGTGCAGAGTAAAGGACAGACAGCATAACGAGGAGAGGGGATCAGGAAGAGGCAAAGAACGGGTTTTAACCCAGTGGGACCCCAGAGGGTTAATCCAGACATGACTTTCAGGACAGAGAAACAGCATTTCAGTCTGGATGGAGGCTGAAACATAAAAATGAAGCTATATTTATGAACCTATCCCCCTTGTTATGGATATGGTCCACATCAGATGCATCTGTGGTTCAGCTCTCTGAGGTTTATCAGTAGTTCAGCTGAAACTAACGTCACAAAAAGCTGCAACTTCAACAAAGCGCCAAACGGATCGGCTCGATCTGCAGCTTCTCCTGTGGTCGCTGCGTTTACTTCGGCTTCTGTGAGTGTGACTAAGAAGTGGCTTCAGCTTCGACTGGCTACTGAAGAGCGGACCACAGCAACGTCAGCTTCCTCCACAGAAGAAAGGACAAAGTTATAAAAGGGACTAAAACTGCAAATGAATGCATCAGAGGACATCCACTCAACACTCAGTCAGAATAGATCACACACACACAAGCACAAAATGTTAACGTACACAGATGTGGAGTTTCCATCTGCACAGCTGAAACATCTGTCCATCCTCCCCGTCCTCCTGTGTCTTTTGTTTGGCATGGACGGTGGAGATGATGTCCAGATGCTGATGTCCCCCACAGCTCGGCTGCTTTCACGTTGGCGACCTTCGTGTTGGGCGTTGCTGAAGACCGCAGACAGAAATAAAAACACAGAACGCTCTTCAGGAGTTAACTCAAAATTCACAAAACTTACATTTTTGCTCTTCCTGTTCATCATTAGGACAACAAACTCCTCCAGAAGCCTCAAGATTCTTAAATTCTTATATCCTGCATTTGTATCATTGTTGTGCCTCATCGTTACATCTAAACGATGCTAAGAATACACTTATTTATTTTGTGGGTTTGATTGTGTGAAGTCATCTTACAGGAACTGCTTTCTCGCTGACCTGCTTCTCCAAAATTGCCCAGAAACGTTTCTTTTTTTGGTACTTCCTCTGAAAACAGCCTTTCACGCTCGAATCAGCCCACGTCCTCAAGGTGAGAAATTAAAAAAAGAAACCGTTTTTTCTGAGCTGCATCCTGCTGGTGCAGTTTCATCGGCACGGATGTTTCCTGCTAAAAAATTCCATATTTACGAAATGATGCAACAAGAACAAAAGTGCTGCTCAGGGAAGCTTTTCAGTATTTATCCTTCTCCCTCTGAGCGAGAATGTGAACAAGAGTGCAGAGTACAGTGCAGAATACAGTGTACAGAGTACAGAGTACAGAGTAGAGTACAAAGTAGAGTACAGTATAGAGTACAGAGTACAGAGTAGAGTACAGAGTACAGAGTAGAGTACAGAGGGTCTCCAGAGGGTTCAGTCAGACATGTTTTGCAGACCAGTGTCAGTGAAGAAATTATTTAAATTACACAAACATAAGAGACAAACTCACACTTCCAGTCGTCACAGTCGCAGACGGTGCTGAGAGGAGGCTCCAGCACCCGAATGTAGACAAAAAGCGCAGAAACAAACTCAGTATTACGTGAAAGCGAGACGTTTATTATGGCTGATGGAGAAATACAAGGAGAACCGAGAAAACAACTACAACAAAAACTGGAAAAACTCAACATGAAAAACTCTAAATGTGAAACTTGGCATACATAGATACCTGGAACATGGAGACTTGACGCACAAGACAACAGACGACGTGACACTGAACAGAGGAAGACAGAGGACCTAAATGCAGCAGGTCCAGTTAGCATCAGCTGAAGGTCGTCAGGTCCTGCACAGATCACCTGAGGCTGAGAAGATTCCCACAGGTCTGGAAAACCTCCTGTGTGCTACCAGTGCCAAGGACTCCACATCCCAATGACCTCAACAGCTACAGGCCGGTGGCTCTGACATCCCACCCGATCAAGACCCTGGACACCGGTCCTGGTTCAGCCCCTGGTGAGCTCATCACTGGAACCACTTCACCTGGAGACCGCTGGGAGCACCTGTGTTCATGTTCTTTGATTTCTCCAGTGCCTTCAACACCATTCTTCCCACAGTCCTGAAGGACAAACTGGAGACTCAGGAGTGGACCGTCACCTCACTACATGGATCCTAGACTACCTCACTGACCGACTACGGTATGTGAGGACTCAGGGCTGTGTGTCGGACAGTACGGGGGCCCCACAGGGAACGCTTCTGGCTCCGTTCCTCTTCACCATCTACACTGCAGACTTCTCCCACAACTCCACCCAGTGCTTCCTGCAGAAATTATTTGACGTCTCTATAATAGTCGGCCTTATCACTGATGGGGACGACAAAGAGTACCAAGAACTGACCCATGGTTTTGTGGACTGGTGCCGGCAGAACTACCTCCAGATAAACACCAGTAAAACCACAGAGCTGGTGGTAGACCTCCACAGGCACAAACATCCTCCACCGCCACCACCGAACATCCAAGGTATGGATCTTATCTTATCTTATCTTATCTTATCTTATCTTATCTTATCTTATCTTATCTTATCTTATCTTATCTTACACAGAAGAGTAATGAGGGAAGTGGAAACACCTGGAAACACAGCTGACACAAATGAACATGATGCCACAGGGGAAGCAAAACTGAACACACTGAACATGGAAACACAAGACTGATTGACAACTGGACGTGGGAAACACAGACATGAAGCATAAAGCACACTGGGAAGATTGAATGATACACAAGGAGAGGAACATGGAAACAGATAAGGGGAATGAAGATATAACTAAAAATCATGCAGGAGGACAAGACAGGCTTTCACAGGAAACAGAAAACAACACACACAGGGGAGCATGGATGAAATTGTATCTAAACAAACCTAACTAAGACACACTAATAACAACACACAAACTTACCATTACTCTGATACATCATAAGAAATCAAATATACAAAATAAACTTGCTGCGTCACAGACTGAGCGCCCTGACAACAGAGCTCGGTACACTCAGTACTGTACGTGAATGTGATGTCTCATAGTGTGAGAAAACAAACCAGACAGCAACCAAAACCCAGAAGGCAGACACGCCCAACAACTGAGCTTTCAGTAGAGACGCGTCGAGCCTTGACGCTGCCAGTGATGCTGATCTTGAACAAAGCACGATTCCTCTGCAGGGCCTGCAAGAAGCAGCTGCCAAACCAACACGTAGCCCCCCAGGCAGGGTGGACGGGGTCATCACACTAGAACAATACCATTGTAGTACTGATGGAGGCTGTGAAGGAGATTTATGAATTTATCCAACTGCCTGCACCACAGAGCATGAAAGTCAGACTGCAGCAGATCAACACAAAGTGCTGCAGAGCTTCCTGCAGCTTCTCCTGTGGTCAGTGTGGCTCCTTTCAGTTTGTGGGTGAGATTGTGACTTCAGCGTCGACTGGCTAGTGAAGAGTAGACGACGGCATTATCGACTTCCTCCACGTGCCTGTGAAAACCAAGAGAAAACTCCACATGAGCGCCATAAAAACATCTGGGGTTAGAGTGAGCGCCCACATCTGGCTCCCAACAGGGCTGAGCCCCCCGCACCACAGTTACACCACTGTAATGTTTGCAGACGATACCACGGTGGGGGGACTCATTTCTTGGGGGGGGGTGAGTCAGTCTACTGCGTTCTTTTATTCTTCTTTTGCAGATTTGTGTCTCTATTTTGTTGTTCAATGCTTTGTTGCTACAATGACAATAAAGATTCTGATTGTGATGATTGGAAAATTCCATATGTGAAAAAATAAAGAGCCACGAAGTCCAAGAGTTAGAATTAACTGCTGTTTGTAGCTACTGTTAGCTGTTAGCTGTGTTTTATGTTTGTAGGGTAAACGAACAAGTAAAAACAAGTAACAAGTAATAATGATGTTTGTAACTTTTATTCATTTTAATTTAGTTCCTCTGATTTTCTTCTTACGTGTCTGTTTCTCACCTGAAAATCTAAAACACTACAAGCATCAAGCAAAGTCTTTCCATCCTCACAGCTGAACAGCTGTCGGTCCTACCTGCTCCTCTCATGGCTGTGTCTGAACTGCACCGAGGCGTAGCTGACGTCCTCCACAGCTCGGCTGGTTTCCTGTCGGTGACTTTCTTCTTGGATGCTGCTGTAGATGTCATGAGGATGCTGAAAACAGCCAGAAATACAGACGCGTGTAAAGCCATCACTGCCGAGCTCCCCGGCCCGATCCCTAACCGTATGAACCAATATCTTACGATCAACTATTATTATGTTTTTGACCATTAATTGCAAAGACTTTGGAGAACCATTAAAGGAAAACAACGTTTAGGATTACAGTCACTGAGAACCATTTAGATTTCACGTAGTCGTAGACAGATCATAATCTCCCCTCTGTGCTCATTTAAGATGAAATATTCTACGAGAGTCCGAAATTATCTTTGAAATCATAACTCACCTTTGGCTCCGTCTCGCCTCCATCAGCTCTCTGATGCTCTGCTGCTGCCAGCTTCCTGTAACAATATGACTGTCATGTCAACAGGAACCAGAAGATCTATCAAAAATCATGAATGTAGAAAATCAGGGGCAAAGAGAAATTGCATTATCATGCAAAAAAAACCAAAACATTTATGTGTTTTGTTGTTTCTGTGTGTCTGCAGCTGATTTCCCACAAACTCAGGCAGCTTCCACGGTTGTCCTTTCACACAAACACAGCAGGAGCTTATCTGCTTTGTGTACACCAGTGGAAATAGTGTGAATTAGGAGAAGTAGCTGCTCGGACGGAGTGAGCAGGAGGCCGTGCTGAACCAGAGTTTTTACCACATTTCTCACATGTAACTCACAGAAAACATAAACTGACCTTGACTTGCTGCCTCGACATTATTTTGTCTTATTGTATCACAATTATGTGCCAGAGACCAGCTTCGCTTCCCCTTCTCCTCCGTTGTGGTCATCAGCACATAACAATAATTTAATGTAATTCTTTCTTGGATACTTGTTTGTCTTTTGACTGTTACGCACAACAGATTCTTTCATTATGCAAAAGTTTAATAATGAACAGACTAAATTCATCTTCTCAGATCGAGGTTTAGAACATTTTGAACCCAAAATATCTTTTCTGCACTGTGGTGAAAGTTTATGCACCGATTTGTATGATTTCTGTGTAAAAGTGTGCTTTAAACATCTTTCATTTTATACATTACTATCATAATCCTAGAGCAGTTCAGAGCTGCAATGCTTGTGTAAAAATAAACGCAGAGTTGACAGTTCTCGCTGCTGCTTCTCCCACTTACATTTGGGGAAATGACTTATATAAAAATGCAGGCAAGTATTCATCAATACTTCGTGTTTATAGTTCTGATATGTTTCCGCTCATGTTCAAAACTTTCTGCACACAAAACATGTCACACACGTCTGTGTTTCCTGTGACTTTTTGGGATCATTATCATTAAAATAACACTCATAAAATAAAACAAAAAATATAATTTACAGTGTGTGTGTGTGTGTGTGTGTGTGTGTGTGTGTGTGTGTCCTTTAAGATTCTTTACACATTAAAAACCACCAAAATGTTAAAAATTTTAAATGTAGAAGAAACATAAAGTGTGATTTGTACCTTCTGATGATGAAGATGAAGAGTATGAATGCGATGACAGCCAGCAGGACACCCGACACCACGCCGACTATCAGAGGCAGGTTACCATCAACTGTAAAAATCAGAAATAATTCATAAAGAAATTTACAAATAAAGAAACAGACTAGACAAAAATCCCCTTGTTCTCCAAAAAACTGTAAACTTTTATTTATTTTTGCATCATTTATGGTTACGTTGTTTGTGGTTTTCCATATAATTTATCATGAAGATATCTAGAAATCCTCACACACCAGTCTGGTTTCCCTTCATCGGCTTACTGTGGAAATTCAAATGTTTTTAAATATTTTAATTGCATTTAAATCCCTGCAAAGCCCGACTCCTCCCCACATAACAGACCTGCTGAGACCTTATTCCAGCCTCGTGGCCTCTCTGCGTTTTAACTGTTCAATACTCTGCGTTTAAATCCAGAGGTGACCAGGCTTGCAGCTGTGGCGCCTCTGAAACAGTCTTCATCAGAACGGCTGAATTAGTGGTTTGTTTTAAACAGCAGCTGAAGCTCATTTTTAGAGGCTCACTTCTCCTTTATCTTTCACACTCTGGCTACTTTACACCGAATATCCATGAACGAATAGAAGTATGCTTGAATCTCTCTGTTCTATAAAGTGCTCTACTGACTGACATCAGCCCCCTCTGCTGTGTATTAGAGAAACGCCTGCAGTGTATTTACAGTTTGTGTAATATCTGAAAAAGATACCAGGCTGTCGTTCCTCCGCCTCCACCTGCAGGCTGTACGGCTCAGAGAGAGTCTCCATGATGCTCTTCAGAGCACAGGTGTAGTTCCCAGAATCCTCTGCAGTCACATTGTCGAGCTCAAGAGAGGAGCCAGTGTCTGAGAGGGCGTGGCCATCTTTGAACCAGGTGACCTCCAGTTGGTGGAAAGTGCAGTCTGAAGCACAGAGCAGTGTGACGGTTTCACCTCTGCTCACCTTTTTATCATCACTGGAGCTGATTATTCTCATTTTAGACCCATCTAAAATCAAAGTGATCATTACTTTCATTGAACGCTCATTTATGTTTTTTTATTAATGTCAGGATATTTTTCTCTCACCAACAACCGTGACATTCACTCCTGTCTGGTTAGTAAAATGTCCTTCAGGATGATCAGCTTCCATCCTGAAGCGAAAGCTTGCGTTGTCTCTCTGCTGAACATCTCTGATCTGTAAAGTGCAGTTTGTCTTCTTGTCTCCCAGATATTGATAACGAGGATCGATGTTTGCTGAGTTACTGTCATACACAGATGGAGTGCTGTCCTGACAGATCGCATGGTTCTTACACCAGCGGACTCTGACGATCTTTAGAGGAACTTCTCTCTGACCATCACTGAAAGACTTCCGAGGTGTGAAGGTGCAGGGGAGGGTGACAGTGGACCCTCTGACAGCACAGGTAGACGTGAAAGGATAGACCACAGTTTGACCCACAGCACCTGGAAACAGATGGTATAGAAGTAATTATATGTATATGTTCACAGGCGTGAGTTTCTCAAAATGGGCTCATTGAGTGCAGCACGGATAAGATCTTGGAGAGGCTACGGCTGCTGTGAACACTCAGAATAAGATCTCTGACTGCAGACTGGATACATCTCGGAAGGGCTCGCTCGGAATAACATCTCTGGGCGCAAATTGGATGACATCTCGGGGAGGCACACTGCTGTGAGTTCTCAGAATCGGCTCTTGGAGCACAAGAAATGACAACATCACAGAACGCAAGTATGGCGAAGCTCGCGGCTCTCCGACGGGAGATTGAGAGACCGGTGTTGGACTGTAGAACTGCTTTGAAATTCATATGAGCTGTTCGCATTAAAGTAAAAAATACCATCACTTCATGCGGAGACCCTCTCGGCACCAGCTGCAAGGCCGGAGCTGAACAAAACACCCTGATGACGACTGTGTTTAGTCTGTTCCTTCCCATTCCATGCAAGGCCACCTGGGTTGGCTGGAAGACTGTTTACTTAGCCTGGCAGGGCGAAGGACACTGTCTCAGCTGAACTATGGACACGCACACACAGACATATACTGATACTGATAAGCACTCACTGACGCATCACCCTCCCTATCCCGGATCCAACGCCACCTCTAACGCTTACCTCCCCCATGATGTGGACATCGGGTCAGCTGGAGGCGCAGTCGAAGATTGCAGCGGTCCCAGATCAGATGTACACACTGGAACTCTTCCCCATGTTGCTGTCTGTGTTTGTTGTGCTATGGTGTGTTGATATCTGTGCATTCCTGTATTATCCTTCTGTGTTACACATTTTGATGTTTTTTTCCTGCTACCTAGCCTGACCTGTCTCCCCAATGTGATGTTTCTGTATTGTATGTACGGTCGGCAAGGTCTGTCATCTCGGTTGTGGGCAAAAGACCTGCAACTGACAAATAAAGGCTATCTCATCATCTCGTCACTATAACTACTGATGCAATAACACATGCTGAAGCCCACCGTAACATCCTGCAAGTGTTCCAAGGAACACAACACGTATTAAACATGCAAACCATCATTTCACTAGCTGGGCCCACGTCCTCGTTTTAGGTTTGACAGTGTTTGAGTAGGTAAAGGTGATGCTTGGACATGAATTGAGCTGCGGTTTGGGGAAGGCCTCCAAGGATGGAGTGGGGCACGTAAACGAGAATGAACAGCTTGCAGAAACCTATATAGATGACAACAGGAAGGAGCGTGTTTAGAGGCGTGGTCCTGCTCCTGAAATTCTGATACATAATCTCCAACGAATAAAGCTCACATGTTCTTTGCATGGTTCACTGTTAAGGTAGCGGGCCACAGATAGTGCCATCTAGTGGTCACTATGACACTGAAAGGCCTACATGAGGACATCAGGCCATGTAGTTTATCGAGTATGGAGGGCGCTGAGCTAGAAGGATGTTCAAACCATGGACTTATTATTGTATAGCAACAAAAAACATGTATAAGAAATAAAGTGTTTTTCTCTCTGTCTATCGATTTCCTCACACACCAGTGTTTGTTCTCCCTCACATCTCCGGCCTGACATACGAGCAGATGAGTTGAGGATGTACAGCCTGTGAAATGAAATTATACGTCTATCTGTACTTATATTGCAAAATTAAATATTGAAGCAGTTACTCAGCTACATTTACCTGAAAGCTTTAATCATTCGTGTGTTACATTAGGATTGTGCCACGAAGAGTTTATGATGTTGTGTAATATTGTGTTAAAGTAAACTTTCTTCAACCTCTTTTGACTGAGATTCATTTATAGATATTACTTTAAAAATGTACTTTTGTTACTTTATTATTAGTACATATCTCCAGTGTGACTGAATGTAAACATTTCTGCGAGTTTTCTGAATTCCTGCAGAGTGAAGTAAGACTCACTGACAGCTGCCACACACACCACACAACACTTATTAGGCTCAGGCAGCAGTTACTTTGTCACATTTGTCACAGTAAGTTTAAACTGTTTTTTTTTTTTTTTCATTAATGAATGAAATGTTAAAAAAAGCAAATATGTTTCATAGCAGTGCAGCCAGGGTCATCATTTCAGCAAAAAGAGAAAAACAATGAGGTCATAAATTCTTTTACACTAATTAATCTGCTCAGACGCCCTTCTGCTTTCTTCTTTCCTGTTCCTGTGACAGTGTCGGCTTTCTCTGGAGGTTAAAAACTAATAAAAGCATCACTTCAGTCTCACCTGTCAGGAGGAACATGAAGCTCCACAGAGTCTTTTCAGTGCAAACTGCCATTCTCAGTCCTCTGCTGACGTCCTTCAGTTTAACCTTCTGCTGCTTCTGCTGGAGCGAGAGAGAGAGCGATGGCTAACAAGCAATTGTCTGGTGGTGTTTGTGACTGTCTGTCCCAATGTCACTTTCAAACTTCCTTTTATTTCAGCAACTCTTTTCTCTTTGACTCTGTTTCGTAAAGTTGCTAACTCCCTCTTTTAAAGTAACTTCCTTTCTTACAAAACGCTGTCACTGTTTTTAACGTAATTTCTAAAAACAGTGACAGTGTGAAGAAACTCCCATCATGCAGCAGTAAGAGGTGTTTCTTTCCACTGTTGAACCTGTGGTGGTGGTTGGAGAAACATCAGTGACCAGGTTATGTTGGCGTCGCCCCCACTGATGGACACACTTTGTCCTAGTTTGTGTGGCCTTACGAACCCAACAGTGAGATCTTAAGAGATCCAGCCTGCGGCTCTTCAATGGGGTGTCACAGGGTCCCCAGAAAAAAACATTGTAAATGTAAAATAATAAAATAAATATTCTTCTGTAGCAATAACAAAGTATAACATAAATTATTCTGTAGCAATTACACAAGAATATCCAGTAATGTCCCTGCCTACAATTAAACACATTCACTTACTGAAAATCATCTGCTGTGGCAAACGGCTGCAAGCCTTTGACCACAAACTGAGTCACTGCTCGGTGACGTTCGTCTATCCTGCCTGAAAGGAGACGCTACCGGTAGACTGCAGCGAGAACTGCCAGCATCTGAGCCAGACTCTGTCTCATCATGGTCACTAAATGCACAGTAATGGCAGGTTTGTAATAAGGCAGATCGCGCTAACATAATATGTTAGTTGATTATTTACCTGCCGCATTAACGGGAGAGGACGTGCAAACGTTACCGCTGCTGCTGGGTTGAGATTCACGAGTCCAGAATTAAAAACACGACATTCATTTAAGGTCATCACGTGTTTTGTGAGCAAATGCTTTTGCATATTCGTAGTGTTTCCTCCCTTAAATGAAATCTCTACTTTGCAAGTATTGCAAGTTTCCCTGTTGTCATCCGTTCTCGTAAAGTGTAATCAAACTTTTTAGTGTTTGAGCCGCTTAGGCGCCGTGTTTCCTGTTAGGTAAATGACGCTCCGCAACGTGGTTTCTACTGGTTTTGCTACTCAATACTGTGCTCTTGAAGCAGATATGTTTAAGGGCCCTGTTAAAGGTAAAAATAGTGACACTAATGCTGAGTGTTGACCAGAGACGATGTAAGAGAGAGACATTAAAAACTCGTGAGCTGAAATCTACTGAAGAATTCTGAAACATAAGCAAAACATCCAGTGGAAGAAATAAAAACTCAGAAAACTTTGAGCCTTGTTGTTTATGTGCTGACCACTGAAATAAAGGTTTACATAGATAACACTGTCATGATGGTGAGGTTTGATTTTAGAAGGACTTGACTTGGACTTCTGATTCAATTCAGTTTAATTTATATACATCACCAATAGACAGCAATAACCATTCAAGGCACCCTGTACTCTAACGCTAACGCCAGCACATGCTCGACGAATATGTAAGCTCACATTTTTGGCTCCACTCCTAATTTTACAGCTTATTAAGAGACTTCCTGTACAGGTACATGGTTCCCTGGAGGAATTCCTCCCTTTTCTCATCCTTGCTTTTATCATTATAAACATCCATCATGTATCTGTGCATCTCTTTGGTATCGACAGGGCTCCACAGGCCCTCCTCCACCATCAGCTGCAGTTCATGCTCCATAGATGTTTTGTATTTGTTTCCAGACTCGGACTTTGGGTCCACTCTGGACATGCAGACGTAGCCCCCTGAAGGAGAAAAAAACAACAAAACCACAACAATTTATGACCTTTTTCGTTTTTTTGAAAAACAGAAAGTTTGCTCAGGTTTGCTGGACACTGTAGGATGTGCTCCAACGTCAGGAGAGCATGAGTCCTCTGCCACATGCTGTCACATATCGTGTGTTTTTATTCATCTGAGGTCCCATTTACTGTCATTTGAAGACCCAACAACAACCAGATTATTTTTATATATATATACCAGCACGCCCCTGCGGGCGGTTTATCCTTCAAGCTCGGGTCCTCTACCAGAGGCCTGGGAGCATGAGGGTCCTGCGCAGTATCTTAGCTGTTCCCAGGACCCAGTAAGGGTCCTAAGGCTATGCTAAGCAAGCCTACTGCAGACATGAGCAAGACAGATAAATATGAAGGCATGCCGGCTCGGACGTTGCCCGGATCAACAAGGTCCGCGTCAGGTGTTGAAGAACCAGGGCACCCTGACGAAAAGTGGGCGTTGTTGGAATGCTACTACGCAAGTAACCCCGGCGGAAGGGGCTACATGAATAGGATGAGGGACCTATGGATTCTTCGATACCCAACATCCACAATGACGGCGAAACAACTAGTAGCTCAGTGTTCCAACATTCGAAAGAAGGGACTGCTCTCACAGCTAGAGATTGACGAGGTACAACACAAATGCTACAGCAAGGAGGAGTCAGGACGCCAGGTCAGGGGGGAGATATCATCACCCCCACCCGAGATTGGGTACATAGCCCCAAGTGCGATAGGAGAAGGATCGTTGAGTGCGAGAGGAACTGACCTGAAAAATAGGATCATGGCCAAGCTTGAAACCTGGATCCCCCATAGCCGGTTACCAAGATTACGTGAAGTACCCTCAGAAGGTCTGCTAGATGATGTTAATGCAGCACTACGGACAATACCTACAACCACGATTACCGACACTAACAAGCTGATCTACAATACGGCAGCAGTGATCAGTGAGATGCTTGGCTATAAGTTGAACAGCCACAAGGGGCAGTACCCTCCATGGAGAAGGAGGCTAGAGGGCAAGATCAAAGTAGCACGGAGGGAGGTTAGCCAACTAACGGAGTTGCAGAAAGGTGCGACAAAGAAGGTGCATAAGAAATACAGCAAGCTGTCCATAGCTGAGGCCTTGGAAACTGCCAAGCAAAGACTCACAGCCTTGGCCAGCCGCTTGAGGAGGTACACCAGAGAGATAGAAGGCAGGAGAATAAACCAGCTGTTCGCCACAGAACCAGCAAAGGTGTACTCTCAGTGGCAAGGGAACAATAATAATAAGAGAACAGCACCACCAAGGCCGGAGATGGAGCATACTGGAAGAGCATATGGGAGAAGGACGCAACCCATAACGGCAATGCTCAGTGGCTAGTGGATCTGAGGGCAGACCACAGCGACCTCCCTGAACAGGGTCCAGTAACCATCACAGTGGCAGATATCCAAGAAAGGGTCTCCAGTATGAACAGTTGGACAGCACCAGGGCCCGACATGGTTCACGCCTATTGGCTAAAGAAGCTGACTGCACTCCACGAGCGTCTGGCAGCACAAATGAACCAGCTGCTAGTTAACGAGAGACACCCGGAATGGCTAACCGAAGGTCGAACGGTCCTGATCCCCAAGGACCCCAAGAAGGGACCCCTCCAACTACCGACCAATAACCTGCCTCAGTACTACATGGAAGCTCCTGTCAGGCATCATATCGGCTAACAGGCACATGGGTCAATACATGAGCGGGACACAGAAAGGAATTGGCAAGAATACCAGAGGCGCAAAACACCAGCTACTGGTAGACAGAACAGTCAGCCGAGACTGCAAGACCAGACTGACCAACCTGTGCACTGCCTGGATTGATCACAAGAAGGCCTATGACTCAGTGCCCCACAGCTGGATACTGGAATGCTTAGAATTGTACAAGATCAATGGGACCCTAAGAGCCTTCATCAGGAACTCAATGGGGATGTGGCGTACAACACTAGAGGCCAACTCCAAGCCCATAGCACAAGTTACCATCAAGTGTGGGATCTACCAAGGAGATGCTCTGTCCCCACTGCTGTTCTGCATAGGCCTGAACCCCCTCAGTGAGATCATTAACAAGACTGGCTACGGATACTGACTACGGAACGGAGCAGTTGTCAGCCACCTCCTGTACATGGATGACATCAAGCTGTATGCCAAGAGTGAACGAGACATCGATTCACTGATCCACACCACCAGGCTATACAGCAATGACATTGGAATGTCGTTCGGACTGGAGAAGTGTAGTCGGATGGTAACAAAGAGAGGGAAGGTAGTCAGAACTGAGGGGATTGAACTACCAGAAGGCAACATTGCAGACATAGAGGACAGTTACAAGTACCTGGGGATCCCGCAGGCGAATGGGAACCATGAAGAGGCCGCTAGAAAAGCTGCAACCACCAAGTACCTGCAGAGGGTCAGGCAAGTCCTGAGGAGTCAGCTGAATGGTAAGAACAAGATCCGGGCCATCAACACGTACGCCCTGCCCGTGATCAGGTACCCTGCTGGGGTAATAGGCTGGCCAAAGGAGGAGATAGAAGCCACTGACATAAAGACAAGAAAGCTCCTTACCATGCATGGAGGGTTTCACCCCAAGTCCAGCACCCTGAGGCTGTACGCTAAGCGGAAGGAAGGGGGCCGGGGACTGGTGAGTGTCAGCACCACAGTCCAGGATGAGACAAGGAACATCCAAGAATACATTGGGAAGATGGCCCCAAATGACCGAGTGCTCAGTGAATACCTCAGGCAGCAGAAACCCAAGAAAGAGGAGGAAGACGAGGAACCATCATGGAAGGACAGGCCCCTGCACGGTATGTACCACCGGCAGATAGAGGAGGTGGCTGATATCCAGAAATCCTACCAGTGGCTGGACAAAGCTGGACTGAAAGACAGCACAGAGGCACTAATCATGGCAGCACAAGAACAAGCTCTGAGCACAAGATCCATAGAGGCTGGGGTCTATCACACCAGGCAAGACCCCAGGTGCAGGCTGTGTAAAGATGCCCCAGAGACAATCCAGCACATAACAGCAGGGTGCAAGATGCTAGCAGGCAAGGCATACATGGAACGCCATAACCAAGTGGCCGGCATAGTGTACAGGAACATCTGTGCCGAGTATAACCTGGAAGTCCCGAGGTCAAAATGGGAGATGCCCCCAAGGGTGGTGGAGAATGACCGAGCTAAGATCCTGTGGGACTTCCAGATACAGACGGACAAAATGGTGGTGGCTAACCAACCGGACATAGTGGTGGTAGACAAACAGAAGAAGACGGCCGTAGTGATCGATGTAGCGGTTCCGAATGACAGCAATATCAGGAAGAAGGAACACGAGAAGCTGGAGAAATACCAAGGGCTCAGAGAAGAGCTCGAGAGGATGTGGAGGGTGAAGGTGACGGTGGTCCCCGTGGTAATTGGAGCACTAGGTGCGGTGACTCCCAAGCTAGGCGAGTGGCTCCAGCAGATCCCGGGAATAACATCGGAGATCTCTGTCCAGAAGAGCGAAGTCCTGGGAACAGCTAAGATACTGCGCAGGACCCTCAAGCTCCCAGGCCTCTGGTAGAGGACCCGAGCTTGAAGGATAAACTGCCCGCAGCGGCGTGCTGGGTGTTGGTTTTTTTTGTTTTGTTATTTATATATATCCTTAGCAGGTGTGTGGTGGTCTGTCTAAAAATCTCCAAAGGTTTATTCTGTTCATCTGGACGTAGCGTTTTGTGGGAGAAACGTTTCGTCACTCATCCAATTGACTTCTTCAGTCTCAGCTGACTGCAGGTTTCCAACCTTATAAACAGTACATTTGCATAATGACTGAAACCAGCCCACTGAAGGAACAATGGCCTGGGAGGTCAGTTCCTTCATTATGATTATGCAAATTCTCATGACCATTGATCAGCAACGCATACAGATCAGTACTTAAAGGTCTGACTCTCATCATCCACTGGAGGATAAACTGGGTTTCATCAGTGAGTAAATGTGGTTATCCCGGCTGGATGTTTGTCAAAGTTGGGAAGGCGCCAAAAGAAAGCTCCAACTGATCCAGGAGAGAAGGACAACCGCTGCCTGAGCGAAAACCTGTAGTGATTCCATATGTGTCAGGAGTATCGGAGCAGCTGAGATGCATTTTTTCTAAACACCGGGTCTCTGTGGCTTTCAATCCCCAAAACACGCTGCGCCAAAAACTGGTCCACCCCAAGGATCGGGTCCCCCGACACAAACAGAGTAACATAGTGTACGCTGTTAAGTGCAGGAGGATTGCCAGGATTTATACATCGGGGAAACCAAACAACCTCTGGCAAAGCGGATGGCACAACACAGAAGAGCCACCTCGTCAGGCCAGGACTCTGCAGTCTATTTACACCCACAGGCCAGTGGACACTCTTTCAATGATGAGGATGTAACATCCTGGACAGTGAGGAACGCTGGTTTGAGGGCGGAGTCAAGGAGGCCAGTTATGTGAAAAGGGAAAGACCATCTCTGAATCGAGGAGGGGGTCTAAGGGTACATCTGTCCCCATCTTACAATGCTGTGATTGCAGCCATTCCCCAACTCTCTGTGAATGGGACTCATGGTTATTGATCAGAGGTTGTTGATCAATGGTCATGACAATTTGCATAATTAAGATTAAGGAACTGACCTCCCAGCCCATTGTTCCTTCAGTGGGCTGGTTTCAGTCATTATGCAAATGTGCTGTTTATAAGGTTGGAAACCTGCAGTCAGCTGAGACTGAAGAAGTCAATTGGATGAGCGACAAAACGTTTCTCCCACTGAAAACGTCCGGATGAACAGAATCCACTTTTGGAGATTTACTTACCTGAATGCATCCATCAAGACGTCTTCTAAAAATCACATCACAGCATTGATTATGTTATTATTGAAAGCTAAAGAAGACTCTGAGTTCATCACATCAGATAAATGGTTTTAGATTAAATGGAAAAAAAATATCTCACTCAGATTAACATCAGTTTGTTTGTTTGAAAGTTGGTTGGTTACCTGGTTTAGTAGCTTTGCAGAGCTCCCTGATAACGCTGACCGGCACGTAATCATCACGTAAAGCACCAGTAATGATCACCACATCAAACCCACCTGAAACCAGAAGCAGACCAGGAGGGAGAGGAGTTAGTAAAATGAGTTATTTAGAGTTATTAGTTAGAGAGAAGTTAGTTACAGAGGAGTTAGAGGAGTTAGTTGTTTTGGGGTGAAAAGTTGGCATTGTCACGTTGTGGGTTTTTCTACGTTTTGGTTCCTCTTTTGTTTTGCACTTCTTTCTCGTGTAATGTTCTCGTGTTCCTTCCTCTATCGTGTCTTTGCAGTAAAGCCTCCTGTGTTCCTCTGTAAGTGTTTTTAGTTTTAATCTTCATCTCATGGATAGTTTCCTGTTTTACTCTGTGAGGTTTTTTCATGTCTTGTTTTTGCTTTTACTGTTTGTCTTCCCCCCCTCTTTCTTCTGTTTCTGATCCGTGATGCGCTGCAGTTTCAGACCATTATTGACATAAATATATTTTGAGCATCTAACTAATCGATATCCTCAATAAAAGTATTTTTTATATTTATAAAATTAAATAGGTAGCAAAAGTTTTGACTACATCAGCATTAGCACCGCCCCCTGACTGTAGCAAATGAATGATCAAATAGTTAATAGTTAAGTAATTAACTATCTTTTAAAGTTAAAAAAAAAAACATTTTTAAGTTATTAATGACCAGTTTCATTACTTATGTATTTATTTAGTTTTTTTATTTTGGCACTTTCAGTCCCCCATATTCTATAAAACCTCAGGTGTTGTTATTCTCAATTGTGCTGTTTTACTATCAGCTGGCGGTGCTGTCTTCTTGTCTGTGGTGCTAATGTGTCTGTCGGGTTATCTGCTTTGTTAGCTCAGAGTGTGAGTGTGATGTACCAGTCTGTGCAGGCAGCGGGTCTGTTCCCAGTAAGGCCAGTTTGAGCTCCCGATAAAGGCCACTCTTAGCAGCTTGTTCCAGCATGCCCTTACTACCATCCACTCCCACAAAGTGTTTGAAGCCGAGGTCAAACATCTAAATACAGAGAAAAGACGATCAGTTCTGAGCCTGCTCCATGAACTCTGGATGTTCGTCTGAGAATGAATTTCACAGATTTTGAATAAGTGCTGAAATTTCCCACTTTCAAAAAGAATCACACGTAAGACGGTGAGTTCATGTTTGCATTTACTATTTTACAAAACTGATTTGGGATTCATTAAAATGTTATTGTTTTTCCATAATTAGATCAATCTGAACATGTCCTCACGTGTGATTCATAAAAATGCTGACCACAGTAAAACTTCCTGAATCCCATTTGTGACATCAGCATTTTAAACATCTACAGGTCTCAAATCAGCTCGGAGTGACGGCTCCTTCCAGCTATTGGAAGGTGCCACCTTCCAGAGTTTTCCAGTTATTGGTTCACCATGCAGCCAGTCCAGATCCGCAGGCCACATCGAGAACCTGAGCGTCTCCACGACTTCCACAGAAGTGATCGTTCAGAAAATCTACGGCCAGCTGTGGTGCTCTGTACTTCATTGTCTCTGAATCCTGTCAACATAAAGCAGCGGAAAAAACAAAGTATTCTTATTGGCTGTTGGGATTTAGGCTGTCCAGTGCTGTTTTTGTCACACCCACATGTTTCAGATCATCAAACAAATGTGAACATTAGACAAACCGAGTAAACTGAAAATTTTTATTGATGATTTCATTTATTAGGGGAAAAACTTCCCAAATCTCCCTGCAATAATTGTCCCATAAATAATAACTAGTTGTGCCACACTTGGCGACAAGACCTGAAGTCAAGTGTTTGTGTTATCCTGCCACGAGTCTTTCACGTGTCTGCGGAGGAGCTCTGCTTACTCTTCTTTACAGAATTATTTGAATTTCCAGTTGTTTTCCAGCATGAGCAGCCTCTTTACGGCAATGCTCTGCTTGCTTTTTTCTTGTGACCTCCTGTGACATCATAACCATCTTCATCAGTTTTCCCGTGCTGCTCTCCTCCCTGAGTGTGTCCTGTCCTGCTCTCTTTCCTGTGGGACAGATGTCGCTCTCCCTCACGTATCCTCTGAAGCGTTTACATTTGGCACTCAGAGTGTCTCCACTAAATCAGATCTGATGGTGAATGTTCGGTGTTCATCGGGTCAGCTGTGCCACACAGAGTTTAGGTTTCAACGGCTCAATCTTCTGTAATAATGAAACTCTCCTCTGGATCGATCCTCCGTCGTCGGGGCTTTGTAACGCATTTCAGAGAGAAATAAGATGCGCTTACACTTTATTATTTCGTTCAGGAGTTTCTGCCTCATGAAACGACCCGACTGCATCTTTTTATATAAACTGGCATTTTTATAAATGAATCATTAGCTGATTTGCTCCACTGCTTTCAGTCATACAGCTGCGTCTCTTTGGTGAACTCTGGCAGCAGAGAACAGAGCGCACTGCGACCTAATCTGGGCTCGATAGATGACGATGCCAGCTCTGAGCGCTCATTTTGTATTTAAAACTTTCTTAGATTAAATAATCTGCTCTTACAACTCAATGTCAAACGAATAAACTGTGAACATTTCATCTGGTTTATCGAAGAACAAGAACAGCAGCTCACTCCGTCAGCTCCACACCTGTGAGTTTAGGGTTAGCGGGAGAAAATCTCAGGTCCAATCTGAAAGTTTTCGGGGGTTTTTGCTTGAGGTCAGGGCGGAAACATTCTGATTATTTGAGAAGAAACAAAGAAGAAACGGTAAGAACTGGTCTTCACTGCCAGACGGAGTCCAAAGACCAGTTAAAGCGCGTTTGATATTTATTTATTGGTTCACACAGTCAGCCCAGGAGGCCTTTCTTTCTCCTCACCTGTTCGTACGTCTCAGCCCAGCTGTTGTAAAAATCCGTAGTCTGCTGCGGATCGAAACATGACCCTCATATCGTCCACAGTTCTTCTGGAGCCCGACATGATGAGGAGCTGAGCTCAGACCTGGAGAGAGTGCAGCGGACTCACTGACACGTAGAGACCCGACTAACCTGACTGTGCCCGCCGGGCAGGTATGCACCACAAGTATCTTCGACACAGACAGGCTGCGTTGGTTTTAGCTGACTGCAGGAGAAAAATAAATGTTTAAGGTAAAGTATGACGACGGTTGATAGCTGTGGGTTTTTATTAATTACAGTGATCGATAAAAACGAACGATTCTCCGAGTCTGAGGCTGCAGTCCAAGCTGTTTAAAGGGATGACATCACTCATAAAAACATAAAACCATTTATTTTCTGAACACATGCACATTCCAGGGTTTGGGCTGCTGTGACTTCACATCTGAAAGAATACGAAGCATAAATGAAATGGATTCCTGAGTCTCTCTGCCTCTCATGGTGTAATGTAAAAAAGACCAAACATGGCAGCTCCTTTAAACTCGATGAGGATAAGAGTGAGCGGCTTCTAACAGATGAACAATGAGGTGACACTGAAAACGAACTAATCATTTGTCTGTTCTTCTGATATGTGTTTCCTTCAGGTGATGATCACTAAATGATTGCTCTCTTCAGATACTTTGTTACAGTTAAACACAATCAGATTTTCTCTGACCTGACTGATCGCTCTCTTCACATCTGTCAGACATTCAGTCCCCTACAGATGTTGAAGGAAACTGTTTCCAGGGCCTACTCCGTGGATCGGCTTCCTCCGAGGCGTGGACGTCTATCAGCAGAGAATGTACCTTCACCTATCAGCAGAGAATGTCCCTTAGTCTGTAACACAGTCAAATATATTCTCAAGTAATATTCAAGCATGCCATTCAGCGTGTTAGTACGAGCTCGGGAGCAGCTTGGGAGAACAAGAAAACAGAGACTGCTTCAGGTTGTCTTCCCAAATTGACTCAACTTTATTCACAAGTACAACAGTTTATATAGAGGGACAAATTCATGAGACAGCAGATTATCAGTTTAAACCAGTACAGACCAAGATAAGGCAGCGTCTTCCTGCCCTTGGGTGAAGAAGCATCCTTTGTGTAGTGTATCAGTTCAGCTACAATTGTGATTATCTCAGCGACATATTTTCAAGGCACAAAACAAAGAGTTCTTTCATTAGTGAAATCTGAAACAAACCATTTGGCCTTCAACAGGCGTCTAAAAGATTAAGAAACTAATGTAGCTGAGGGAGTGATCTCTGTGGTATTTCAACCTTGTACCAGCCTGTGATTCTCACACATCAATTCTTGGGTCAAAGAGAAAAATAACTAAAACAAAGGGGCCTTATTGAATGACAGAGTTTTCCTGTATAATGTCACTATAAAACAATATCCAGTAAATGCTACCATGGTACTAAAATACCTAACAGATGTGAGACTGTAACTTCTCATCCTGCTTGGTTTCATTGTAATTTATGAAATAGTTACGAGTTCCAACTCTTTTTAAAACGTGGACACCGATGTTACAGACATGAATTTACTTTACTTACTTTAGTGAAGAGCAGGTTTACACAGCCTACTCGTACCTTGTTGAAGTATTTGTGCTACTTTTGACTTTTACTCTGCTAATTTGAATCCAAATGTCATACTTTGTCATTTATTTTGCTGATCTTCAAGTCACAACACATCACAATCGCCTGCCAGTTTGTTACTCATGTAAATCATCTGTGACTCACATGTTACAAGCAACTCAAGCCAAGTTCAAACCCAGCAAAACAGTTTTTGTTGGCAGGTATTTCAGAAACTGTGGATCTGCTGTAATTCTCCCACAGTCGGGCCTGTCAAAACCTGAAAAAACCTGAAGGGAAGCCAGTATAGGAGAAATATGCTCTCTTTCTACTTACAACATGTGCTCAGCTCGGGTAACTAAAGCCATGCTGTCTGGTAAGGTAAGAACAGACATGGTAATGCACATGTGTTTGACAGTTTATTTCCAGCAAAACGTTCAGAACATTTTCATGCTTTCGAGCAGGTGTGACGTTGTACAAGTACAGTGTCCCGGATTCGACAAGTGGCACAAAAACAAAGCAATGGAGGCCCAGTAGAGTGCAATCAGATGAAGAGTTTATTAAGAACACACGTGTGGGAAGAAGTACACAGCATCACATCTGCGGACTTCTTCTGCCACAAATACACAGAGAATGGTTTATATAACGTCAGCGTTAAACGCCCCTTCACGCATTCTGATAACATATTTTGTATTTCTAAGAACATCATTTGCATTTTGTACAGACAATGAGCAATTTTGAGAGCTAAGGTCAGACACAGAAGTTCCTCTTTCTAACATCTTTTCCCAAATATGGCGATGATTTCAGGCCCTGGAGGTTCCCGTGGACTTTTCTTCCTTTTGACCCATCTTCTGTCACCTGTTACTAAGCAAACTCAAATGCCAAAGGCTACAACAAGAAGCTGAATACATTCAGGCCTTCACTCAAGCCTGTTTCTAGATTATATGTACTATATGTGTTTTGTAAGCGTGTATGCAGTTTTAACCTTCTGTTGCTCTAAGTCACCTACAATAGACTGCCCAAACAAAGCTTGAGACCTTCGATTGACTGAGCAGAATACACTTCTTTAATGAGCACAAAATGCCATGTGTATAAAATGGTCTTAGCTGTAGCTGTAATAAAAAGTTAATGTAAAGCCAGCAGGTTTTAATAAACATCTTAATGCAGTATCAATACTATAGATTATATCATTAATGATGCAGAATATATTGGAGCCATAAAATAATTACCTGTTCCTGTTGTGGAATTAAAGAAAGTTTAATCCACAGATCATGTAATGATAGTGAAGACAGCTAGAAGAACATCAGTCAATAAAATTCATCAACATGAGAATAAATCAAACCGAAACCTTGTCAGGCTACATTCAGCACAAGTGGGGACAAAGAACAAGGGGACAAGCTCTATTTTAAGATTAAGGGATGAATTCATTCAGCCTATGAACGTCAGCCAATAAGAATTAGGAAACGTTTAGACCGTGTCACAGTCTTCCTCCCCAGAGTATCCAGGAGGCTCCGTTGGACCCACTCTGTGGAAAATCTTCCCATCAGGCTGCGTCTTCCACGTCAGCTTCACCTCCTCCGTGATCCCTTCCTCGCCCAGCTTCACCTTCAGCTGAAACACAGTTTTCATATATCAACAGAAGCTCCTCACTGACTGGTCGAGGTGAATGAAGTTTTTATCGCTATAAAGTGCGACTGATTCACGATGACAGGTCTGGCTGCAGTTCTTTGATGTCCACCACATGCTCCTTGATAATTTACAAAAATAAAGTTAAAAAGTAAGATTTTGTTTATATAACACCTCCCATGATAAATATCACAACCGGCAGCAATAAAGGCTCCAAAAGAAAACCTGGCGGTACACCGCAGGAAGGAGAAGGACCTGCGCACAGAGCCAAACATCATTCAGGCAGAGAAGCGCTCCAGAACAGACCCTGATCTCAGCCTTTCAAGGATAACACGATGGTCAGCAGTATCAAATTCTAAAATGAGGGCAATATGAAAGTGTGCAATGTTGAGATTGATCTGTAACTGCAAAGAAAAGAAGGGTCAAGTACTTTATCAGGGTCCAGTGAAAATATTCATAGCGAGCACACGGAGAATAAATGGAAAAAATAATAAGTTTAGACTCAGAGATATAAAAACTACGGAAGCCCGTCTCTGCCACTACAAAAAAAAAGTATCAATAACTTGAAATTTCGACTTACTTCAAAACTTTGAGTTAATAAATCGAAATTTTCGAGTTAGCGCTGCCGATCAGTAATCTACGTGAATGACGTCATTTCCTTGTCAGCCGGAAGCTGAAGCCCTCAGCTGCAGCCAGTCATGAATGCAAACATTGCTGATCATTTTCACCGTGGCTTCACAAATGATGAAATCCCTGTGCTATTAGCTGAATCACATGGCATTACTATCAGCAAACTCTCGAATGCGCTAATTTGTTGCGATCCGGTTTTGAGTGATTACTGATTGGCAGCGCTAACTCAAAATTTTGAGAAAAGTAAGTCAAAATTTCAAGTTACTGTTCTAGAAATTTCGAGTTAAGGATTGTTTTTAGTGGCAGAAACGGGCTTCCATTCCCTTTTTCCAGGTCTCAGCAGCTTCTTAGTCGGCTGTATTGTGAGATACTTTTAAATTTACCCGGTAACTAAAGCAAGCAGCATGGTGGTGCAGCGCTTGCAGTTTCACTTTGCAGCATAAGATCGTGGGTTTGAATCCATGGACTGGTCTTCGTGTGCTCTCTGGAGCTCCATTCATTTGATATTTTATTTTTTTAATTGGATTATAGTTGCAGGAATGCGACTTCCTGTACCTGCATTTATTATTACAGTTATTATAGCTGTGCGCTCACTGAGTCAGGGCATCGCGTGTCCTCTGACCTGCTGCAGGATGGATTCTTGCACTGTCGGGTCGTTCAGGTCTGCAGATCCCACCCTCAGCTGAACCTTCACGTTGTACTTCACGTTGTGCGTCACGTTGTATGTCATGTTCTTCTCTGCGGGCTTGACATCTGCAGTGAAATAAGAAGTCACCAGACCAGGAAGATCATACTCTGAGGAAGCAGTGATGAAGGACCCACCTTGGTAACAGAGGAACTCATGATTCTTGTTACAGTCTTCACCGGACCAGAAAGCTGATGACTTTTCCATCAAGGCACAGTCCTTACCATCCTTAGGCTCTCCAGATTTCCAGTTTGTGTACGTGGCATTGCTTCCATCTAACCACCCCCACGATGTTTTGTACAAACCAATCCAAGCAGTTTGGGTGTTTATAATGTTTGACAGCATCAGAGCAGTGATCTTGATGTTGTCCTGCTCTGTGTTGATGCTTATCAGGTCTGTGTACTTCTCCCTGCAGTAAGACTGAGCAGCAGACCAATTCATTGGTGTCTGAACCAGGATTTGATCACGTGTTGCACCTGAACAAGGAAAAAATAGACAGATTCACACCAGTGACTGTTCTTTAGAGACAGTCTGATGCTTATGTTCTTTTCTGTTTGCAGTACTTTCACTTGTGATGTTTTTAAGTGCAGCATCTTGCATGAGTATAGACTTTGTTTGATGCTGATGTTGGTGAATTTAAAAATAACTCACCACTGTAACAGATGAAATGATTCTGAACTGTACAATCTCTGGTAGACCAGAACCCAAACTGAGATATTATGACACACTGTCCCGTCCCTGGCTCATTCAAGGCCCATTTCCTGAACCAGGATGACTGAACCAGGCCTGTTTGAGACCATTTCCACATGTTCCTGAAGAGTCCGATCCAAATGTGTCCTCCTGATGCTGCCTGCTGGGCTTCCGAGTTATTGGCCGGTCCCTGGATGTTAGCGAGGTCGGTGTACGTCTGTCTGCACTTTTGGAAAGCTTCATACCAGTTCAGTGATTGACTGACGTAGTGGAACTGAACAGGCTGAAGATCACAGACCACCACACAACCTGAGCGACGACATGGGAAACAGTCAAAAGATTCTCTGTAGATTAAAAAATCAAAACGGTGCTCGAACCCTTTAAAATGTTGTTTGTTTGTTTGTTTGTCATTATAAAGTCACATGAAATGCAAAGTTACAAACAGGACTCTCAGTCTCGACTTGAGGTGACTGTTGTGATTCGGTGCCTTCTACATGAAATATCATCTGTGCATCATTTAATCATATGGACCACCTCGAGTACCAACTCTGTGATTGAGGCCTAATGATTTGAGGACAGAATCGCTAATTTGACATTGAACTTCTCCGTATAACAAAGTATTCTAGAGTGAAACTTGAGTCATGCAAGAGGACGATGGTCCCATCACAGCAGCATCTGAAAAAAGTCCCAGAAAGTTGATTCTGTTCATCTGGATGTTTTCAGCGGGAGAAACGTTTCATCATCATCAGCTGACTGCAGGTCTCCAACCTTGTAACCAGAACATTTACATAATGACTGAAACCAGCCAACTGAGGGAACAATGGGCTGGGACGTCAGCTCCCTGATCATTAATATCCAAATAGTCATGACCATTTGTTATGACCCGGCTCGAAATGACCGTAACAAGAGCGGGGTGTCCCATGACTTCCCTGTTAGGATGTTTTTGAGTTTATTATATTATTTATACTTTCTAAATGGTAAATGGCCTGTATTTGCTTTACTAGTCCCTAAGGACCCCAAAGCACTTTACACATCCAGTCATCCACCCATTCACACACTGGTGATGGCAGCTACATTGTAGCCACAGCCACCCTGGGGCGCACTGACAGAGGCGGGGCTGCCAGACACTGGCGCCACCGGGCCCTCTGACCACCACCAGTAGGCAACGGGTGAAGTGTCTTGCCCAAGGACACAACGACCAAGACTGTCCAAGCCGGGGCTCGACCCGGCAACCTTCCGATTACAAGGCGAACTCCCAACTCTTGAGCCACGATCGCCCTGATTCTAGTCTTTGGTTTCTTTGAGTTCTGTCTTATGGTTTATGTCTGTCTTCTCTAGTTGCTCTGTCTCCAGTTCACGTCTCTGTGTATCCTTAGTTCCTATATCCCCGTGTCCAGTCAGTGTCAGTGTCTGCCCTGGTCCCACTGTAGTACCTGCATGTGAGTCTGTGTCTTTGTTCAGTCTGTGTTATGTGTTTCCTGTTTTACTTTGAAGGTCTCTGTCTTATCTCAGTGTGTTCAGGTTACGCTTCCTTTGTCTCGTCAGTTCTGATTTGCCCCAGCTGTGTTTCCCTCCTGTTATTCATTCCCTGATTGCTCCCTCTGTGTATTTAAGCCCTGTGTTTCTCTGTGTCCGTGTTGTGATCTACCGTTTACCAAATGGTGTGTTCTGTCAGTCCTCTGGTGTTAGTTTATTTTGATTGTTTCCAGTTATGTTATATTTGAGTGTAACATTAAAGCGGTTTTGAGTTCACATCTGTCTCTGGAGTCTGCACCTTGGGTCCTTTTCCTGTCTGCACACAGCCGTCACATAACATTCCCACGCCCAAACAGACACAGCCACAGCATCGGACTTTTAACAACGGTTTATTCACAACAATGGCACTCACGGTAGTGGGAGTGTATAATTTCGGGGTGAGCTAAGGCCAACACAACAAACAAAACTCAACCTAGGCTTCGGTTCCCCTCTGACCTGTTTACGGAAAAGAAAGAAATAACACAGTCTGACCTCCCTGGTCTAAAAACACAGGAGAAAAGAAGGCTTCCCAAAATAATCGGCAGCTCACCCCTACTTGCTCCGCACTTCACACACATGCCCGACCTTTTATCTAAATAGCTATGGCTGCGGCTGCTCCGTCCGGACCTGAGGCAAGTGCACGGGAAGTCTGCCACACCCCCCCGCACCGCAGCTCTTCGGTCGCCCTTTTATAGTCCACGTCCACAGCAGGAACCAGTTACATCAGGCCGTGGCCCTGCACAGGTGAATCTGCATACACACGTTAAGAAACAGAGAACCCACCAACACACGCACGTAACACCATTGATCAATGATTAATTCTTTGATCAATAACCACGAGTACCATTCACAGAGAGTTGGAGAATGGCTGCAATCACAGCGTGTATGTCACAGCATGACAGATGCACCCTTGGACTCAGAGATGGTCTTTACACAAATGGCCTCCTTGACTGAAGAAGTCAGTTGGATGAGAGACGAAACTTTTTTCCCACTGAAGACGCGTCAAGATGAATTTCATATAATTATGTTCCTGTGAATTTGAACTTGGCAGAACAAGCTATGGGTGTGGTCCGCTTTATTTATTATCATGTCCTAGCAGCGTGTGCTTTTGAAGCCCTTGAAAGAGCAGTTTGCAACTTTACTTTGTCCCAGGGTTTAGTTGGTAGGTGACAGGAGGCAGATTCTACAGTCATGGTACAACATTGTGACTTCAACAGTTCTTTGATGGAATAATTTCACTGACCTGAGAGCAGCAGGAGGATCACTCCACGTCCAATCATGACTGAGAGCTGAAAGACCGTGAAGATGTCGTCATTAATATCATTTGCAGCAGATCACGAAAGCAGCAGCATCAGAGCAGACTCAGACTCCAAAATATAATTACACAGAGCTCTACTTAAAATATATTACTTTTTATTAAAATGTTTACTTAGCCCATGTAGGAGGTACATTTTTAGACAAGTTACTACAGTCAGCGCAGTCAGCAGCCTCACCTGAGATGCAAAGTAATGTAACTGCAGGTTCAGAGTAAACTGCACAGACGTCAGTATCACAAAAAGAAGGATGGATACAAAAAAAACTTTCTTTTCATCATTAGCACAAAGTTTTCAAACATCCACAGAGCTCAGACAGGAACAGAAACGTGATGTAAGTGGGCAATATTCTTATCAGGGACATGTTGTGCACGGGCACAGTGAGGAGTGGACCCAAATGCAGACAAATTAAACGTGAAGACAGAACTGGATACTAACGAAATGCGAGCCGTTTAATAAGGCTGATGAAACAAAACAAAGGGACAAAGGTGAAACAACATGAAACTAAACAATAATCTAAGCTGGCAGAGCTAAGGTAAAGCAAACGGACATGAAAACCTGGACACGAGGAACGTGGAACACAGACAGATATGTAGTGATGTGACGTTCTGTATCGAGGCTTCGAAGCGTGTGTCGAGTAATGGAGGGGGCGTTTCCGCGAAGCGCGTATCGAGGCTTGCTTCATTTATGGGAGGAGCTGAAAATGATGACGTCCGAAGCCTCGCTGCCCGGCTGTACCACGTGACTGGTTCAGGAAGCGGTTCGAACTTTGCCGCGAGATATGACAGCGATATAAACCCCTCAGACTTCATTCAAAATGTGGGTGTTTGATGGAGAGTTGCGGTTAGTGAGAGTTAGAGACAGTTTAGAAAAAAAAGAAATCGCCTACGACCTGCCACAGTGGAGAAACTGTTGTTTTTAAATAAAAACCAATGATGTGTCCCCTAGACACTAATCACTGTCCTTGCCTCAATGTTACAAAAGCACAACCACTGTCCACACCTCACCTCACAGTAAATGATCATTTCCATTTTAAGCATTTCCAAATAATCATTTCCCATACTGCCAGTATAAATATACACAGTATACTGCATCACTACAATATAGATGTTTTACACACTCCTTTTGTTGTTGACATTTACAGGCTGTGTGCAAAAGGCCACAGTCTTCAAATTCATGCCAACTAATATTTTTACGTCCAGTAGGTGTCCTGCTAGAGCAAATGAAGCTTCAAGAAGCTTCGCGTTGGGGTGAACCAATTGGATGAAAAGCTTCAGTGCTTCATGGGGCTTCATCTGCCCATCACTACAGATATGGGAAGATTAACAGGCAATCCGACAAAGACTGAATGACAGCTAAACCAAAGGAAAGGAAACACACGGGGAGCACAGCTGGGACGAATGAACATAACGGCAAGACAGGAGGAAGCGAGCTGAACACGCTGAACATGGGATACGAGACTGTCAAAATAAAACAGGAAGTGCAGAGAAGCAGACCCGAGACACACAGGCTTGACATAACCTCAGGGAAATAGAAACGGGAGATCGAGCACGGACATAACTTTAGCTGCGTTCAGACTGCAGGTCTTGATGCTCAATTCCGATTTTTTGATCAAATCTGATTTTTTTTGTCTGCTCGTTCACACTACAAATAAAATGCGACAGCAAACGCGCTCCAGTGTGAACGCTCAAAGCGGCCGCATGCGCAAAAGAAGACGTCACACACAACGCGCTCTGTTTAGACCCAGAGCAAACAGCATTGTTTGACTGATGGCCGTTAATATAAAGACTTCGGACTTCACGTTTCCCAATTTTTGCTTTAAGTTATTTTGTTATTTACATAATGATGTAAATAACCTAATAATGATCCTTATTGCTGTTTGAGAGGAGCGCTGCTTCAAAGGATAGCTGCAGATTTCTGTCAGAATCTGCAGATTATATAGTACAAAGAAAATGTTCACGTTTCTCCAACGTGTCTTCACTGGATGGACAGGAAGCGTTCGCGATGTCTTCTCTGGAGCTGATAATTGGCGTCTGTCTTGTGTCGGTGACATAAAAGACAGATTTAATGCGACATGACCATCAAACAGCAGTCGCTTTCTTTCTTTCTTTCTTTCTTTCTTTCTTTCTTTCTTTCTTTCTTTCTTTCTTTCTTTCTTTTTTCTGCCTGTCCCATTTGGTTCTTTAGCCATCAGAATTGTTGTCTGAAGACCAACAAGGAGACCCAATGGATTTATTTTGCCAAATGGATCATCGTGGCATTGCCGTATTGGTCCATTTGATCGACCTTTGTTTTTATTATTTATTATATTTTATTTTCAGATGTTACAGACGGGACAGACATGAGTGAGGGATAGGAAAGGGAGAGAGAAAGAGGAAGGAAAAGAAAAACAGAAGGGGAGAGGGACAGCAAGAAAGGGGGGGAGAAAAAAAAATCTCCTGGATCACCTGTTGAGAAAAGAAGAATAGAAAACAAGCAAAAAAAAACCAAAACCAAAGCAACATACTAAACACAACACCATCGCATTAATCTAGCTAAGTGTAAACAGCAGTAAATACTAAATATTCAATGTTGTTGTGCAGCACGCAGGACAGACAGCGCACAATGTGCTTTGAAGTAGCAGCCAAGAAAGGTGTAATTTAAGTCTACGAGCAGTGAACACCCGTGTGCACACCTGTGTGGATCAGCGCGCTTGTATTCAAATGGTTTCCACATGTAATGGTCTGCAAGAGGATGTAGCGAGCCATAGCCCCGTCCCCCAGGGCATGAAGCAGGCATGGAGGAGATCCAGGTTCCAGACATCCAGAGGCCTCAGAGTGCGAGAGCCCAAGGAGGACCACCGGAAGGGCATCCGTGCCACCCTCATGGGAAGGGCTGAGGTTCCTCAGACGAGGCGTCACCCAGTAGCCACCGAGCAGAAGCTAGAGGGGGCTGCACCGGCGTGCCCGCCGGCTCTGCCGGCAGCCAGCTGTGCCAGAGTGAATTGAGCCGCAGGCCCAGAGGCCGGAGGCCCGAGGGCCCCCCGCACCCCGGAGGAGGCCTGACCGAGCAACAGGCGCCAGGCCCCGCCAGGTAGCCACCGGGAGTGAGCCGGTACATACCTGAGTGCCCAGCCCCGGACACCAAGAACCACCAATGCACCGACCCCTGAGGGCATCAGTCACCGGCAGGGAGTGTGGTGAGGGGAGACAGGCCTTGGAGGGCCTGGGAGTTCCCAGAGAGGTGGAGTCTAAGACCCGACCTGACATATAGACACAGACACAAACATGCATTCCCACCCTCATGCACACATATACAAACACTCAGCACTCACCCAACGTAAGGATTGACATAAATGGACATGTATACACAATCACACTCCCCAAACATACTCTATACCCCGGGTCCAGGTACCCTCGCCCCCAGAGGGGGAAACAGAACCCAGACCCAAGAGATGTTACCCTTCCCCCCGGGGTGGAGGCAAGCAGACCGTCCCAGGCTCCGCAGCAGCAGGGAGGCCAATCGGACAGCCAACATCTCCTCCCAGCCCCCCCGCCCCGATGGCTAGCAGAGAACGGGGGTGTGTGAAGACCACACACCTCCCTCCTCCCGCTCATGTGTAGTGTTGCTGCGTGTTGTTCTCAAGTGCATTTAAAAGAAGGGAGAGCATGGTGCTGCTGCCAGAGAGCAGCAGGTGTTAGCACGGCCCCTCCCGAGAACCCTCAATGTCTACATGGATTTAAAATTGAGAGGTGGGCACCGGCACCAGAGGTAGGTTTGAGTACACCAACCGTCCACTGGACGCCATTAACGTGCCCCGCTTTCTAAAACATCGGATATGTATCGGATTCAGGACCACATACGAAAGTGACCCAGATCGGATTTGAAAATATCGGATTTGTGCCGTTCACACTGTCATACCATGATCCGATATGGGTCGCAGAGGGTCAGAAAAATCGGATTTGATGCGCTTTCGCCTGCAATGTGAACGTAGCCTAAGAAACAAATACAGAGAACATGACAGCAGGGAGACACACATGACAGACAGAAGGACACGACGGGAGACGTGTAGCCAAGATGAGACGAGACCCAGAGGGAGACAAAGACAGCACTGAGACACACAAAGGGAGACTTAAACACAGACACAAGGACACACACATAAACAGAGACACACAGAGAGGGACACAAAGGACAAAGACACAAGCGGAGCCTAATAACAGAGAACTGGTCATAAGTAAGCTGAGAGACGTAGTAAGAGTGAAGTCAGAAATAACCAGTTAAACAAAAATAATCATAATAATACACAACAGAAAAGTCAATGACGCTCTGCCAGATTAGCTACATGATAAAACAATAATAAACATGTAAAGGTATCATCTCTGTCCAGTGAGCTTCTGTTGAGGTTTGTTCATGAGAGCAATGACGTACCTGAGACGAGGAGCTGCAGGCGGGCTGATGGACTGACCGCTCAAAATTCTCCATCTGATATAAATCTGATGTTTCTGCCTCCTCCCACATCAACATGAAGTATGTAAAACCAGATGAAGTGTGAGTAATCGTTCATTAGAGTCCATTTGTTTAGAAGATGACATATTCAAACTTGCTGCAGATGCAAACGGGTTGTTAATTACAGCTAAATGAGGTCATAAGTGTCCATCCATGAAACAAAGATGGAGCTCGTGCACAACAAGCAGGATGTCGAGGGGTTTCCCTCAGTTTCCCTCAGTTTTCCCTCAGTTTCCCTCAGTTTTCCTTCAGTTTTAAGTCTCAGACTCGTCCCTTTACCAAACCTTTATCCAAACGTCACATTTTCCGTGTTTCTTCTGCATTGTTTGTCTTTAAAGACGGACACGCTTGAAACATTGGTGTCTTCATTTGAATTGGAAGCAGCATTTTGTGTGTTTGCCTTTTGTGTTTGCATAGATGTTAGAGACTTTCTGGCTGACAACTTCAGGGTTATTTGAGTAATGTTGTAATTAAGATAATTCCCTTGAAGGCTTTACGCATCATCTAAACAAATCTGTGATGAGCAGGATGGAGACACAACCTGAGACATTTAAATCCTAGTCATAAAAACATCCTAATGGCTCACTCACTTCATTCATTGATGTTGGAGCAGTCATTTGTTTTCCAACATTTTAGTGTTGCTGCATCTCCTCGTGTTGTATTCGAAAACTGCAGATATAAAATTTTCATTCATCATTTGCTTTTCATGCGTTTTATGCAAACATGGTTTTCTGTGTAAAAAGCAAAGTTTCACTCCAACGATGAAATCAACCTGACATTTTACTGAATGAAAAAGAAGAAGAAGTGACATCAGAAATATTTGCTCATGTTGAATTTGATACCTGCAACACGTTACGTCCAAAATAAATCAATAAATACAAATAAAAGTTTCCCGATGTCTGATGACACGTCGCCCGTCCTCAGGCCTGATGGATTGATCCAACACTCCATGTAATACACTACTGTGTGTGTGTGTGTGTGTGTGTGTGTGTGTGTGTGTGTGTGTGTGTGTGTGTGTGTGTGTGTCATGGATTGATTTGTGTCCACTTCAGTGCTGTGACTGACTTTGTGTGACATCAAAGTAAAATGATAAATGCACGAAAGAGTCAAAAGACTTCAGACTAAACATGTAAACACAGAAAAACAAAAACAGACTTCCATCTCTCCGGTTTCTCATTTAAAGGCCTGGAGACCAAATATAAACATTTTATGGGAATAACATTTTTCTTCTGATTGTTTTTTAATCATGTGTTTTGTTAAAGTTTGGGACGCTCCAGCATCACGTTTGTGTTCGCAGCGCCGTGATAGCGGTCCTTAAATGATCAGGCAGCATGCTGGCATGTTGTGGACAAAAAGCTTCCCTACAAGAAAAAGGAAAGAAAAGAGACACATTACAATCAATAAATTGATCAAACAGGAGAAGCGTTGCTCTTCTGAGGCTGTAAAATTGCTGCGTGACGGATGAGTGAAACGCTCTCACAGCCTCTTCTCAGCAGCTTTGTCTCATAAAGGAGGAAAAAAAACTACTAACAATGCTAACAATTTGTTTTTGATGCACTGATGCAGCTGAAAGAAGCTTAGTTTATTACATCTATATTGGTTCTGGAGTCTGACATGACCGTGACTTATAATCCTGCAGCTTCTACTTTGAGATGAGAGACGAGACTATTGTTCATCTCACAGACCGCATCCACTAGGATCTCCAGAAACGGCCCCCGTTCTCCTCAATTTTTGGAAGAGGTGAAATAGTTACGGCCTGGGGCGATGCTGTCTCCGTGTGTTCACATCTGGTTTGGAGAGAAGTCATGACAGGGCGCAGTAACCCCAGTATTTCAGGAAAACAGAGTATAAAGTTTACGCCTGTTTTGACGACTGTCAGTAAGGTTGTAGCAGAAACCTTGATTTGTGGTGACAGTCGAGCCGACCGCAGAGATTAGCGTGGCGGACAGACAAACTGAGTGTGACGCATGTTTGGGTAAACTGTTTCATCTTTCTGGTGACTGGAAGATAAACTTATCGCTCATCAGAGCGGGGATAGCGCAGGTCAGTAGGTGGAGTGGTTACCTCATGATCGGAAGGTCGGGGTTCGACTCCACTGAACGGCTACCCTGAGGTACCCCTGAGCAAGGTGCCGTCCCTACACGCTGCTCCCCGGGCGCTGCATTGGTGGCTGCCCACTGCTTCACTGGGTGAATGGGCTCAATGCAGAGGAGTCATATCCCTATGGGAGACTAACACACACACAGTGGGTCAGAGCCCTGACTGTGCCCCTCAAGTAGCTCCACTCACTCGACCTCCACGGCACTGTGCAGCGTGCTTCCTGATGGTCTAAGTAGAACCTGTCTGGTGTGATCAGTGAACGACCCAAAGGTCATGTGCTCTCCTGTGTCGGGCTGAATGAAAGGCTCCATATTGGTCTCAGTGTTCAGATAAACTCAAACGGACGAGTAGGGATGGGTACCAGTATCCGGTGCCATGATCTGTCATAAACGGTAGTAACCAGACCGAAAAGCAGCGCACATTTCGGTGCTTTATTTCGGTGCTTTATTTCGGTGCTTTTTTTTCCTGAGCTGTGATACACTTTAGATTCTAGCCAATCATTTTATGTTTCCGAGGATAGTAGGCGGGTCCAGGTACGTACGTTCTTTTAGAGCAGAGCTACAGATTAAAAATGCCCAAAGCGAAGCGGTCAAAAGTCTGGCTGTACTTCACAGCAAAAGATGCAAACTCAGCAGCAACAAGTGCTTTAAGCTGATACTGTGATACTGTCAAAGGAGGTAACACCTCGAATCTGATGAAACAGCTGGCGACGCATAGCGGTTTTTAAAAAAGTCGAGAAATGCGTCGTATTTGATAGCTTGCTGCGAGACCTCACACCGAGCACGTCTACTGCGGGTGTGGTGCCTGTTATCGGACCCGGAGTTAGCAACATCCCCCAAAAACACGAAGAGGAGAGTCCTGGCCCCTAGCCCTGCCAGTGTAGCAGAAATGATGAGGATGATGATGCAGCAGCAGCCGTTCTTCTCTGCGTGAGGAGCTTAATGTTGTTCGTGTGTAATTTACGTTGAGTAGGCTAACCACGTTATTACATTAATGCATGTAAGGTGAACTAGCAAACATCATCATAGCTACATGCGGCTGTCTTCTTGTTTGATGGCAGATACTCCCTTCACCCTGGACAAAAAGGCTAAAATGACCAAAGAAAAAGTGGAAAACAGTTAAACATGAGAGGTTTTTGGACAAAGTTTGTGTTTTTTCCATTGTTTAAGCTTCCAGCCAAGAATCATACCATATATGCCCCATAGCTGCAGAAAAGGCTAACATTGTTATCTTTTTACAAAAAAACAGCTGAACATGAGAGGTTTTTGGACAAAGTTTGTGTTCTCCATTCTTTAAGCACCGGTTCGAGCACCGTTTAAGCACCGGCACCGTTTCAAAAGTACCGGTTTGGCACCGGTATCGGATAAAACCTAAACGATACCCATTCCTACGGACGAGTCATGTTTCACATGTGTGACCATGACAGAGACGTTGTCTCTATTCTGTGTTTGCAGGCCCTTGGACTCAAATATATGCAGGCTGCTGCCACACTGTTTGACACCTTTGATAAGGAAAAATAAACCAGTTTATTTCCAGTGCAATACTTCAGTTACCAGTCAAGTCAAACAGTGATGAGCAGTGCATGATCACATCCCCAGTTCATATACTTCAACAATCACCTTAGGTCAAAGCATTACTGTCGCACATACCTGTAGACACAAAATGCTGCGACTGTATATGATGCGAACATAAAGAAGCACGAGCACAAATATTCTTGGCACGCTGTTTGTCTGCTGTGTCAGATACCAGGATCCATGTAGATGTGCTGTACTGTGATTATTTTACCCATGTTTCTCGCTTTATTTACAAACACAAAACTGTCTGATTGAGTTTATTTAGATCAACATTCACAAATGGGAGAACTTTATGAGAGCTGCTGTAATCAGCTGTGCGACAGCATTATTTACTCTCGCTGCTAAAGGAGGGAATAAAGGAAGCATCCAAGCTCCTTTCCTAAGCTCTCATCATGACCGCCATGCAGCTGCTTCGGGGTCACTTCACACAGGAGGAAACCTTCATGAGCAACAGAGGTTTTGATTGGACGATCCGTTTTAAACCGTTTGATTTTTGGATTTTTCCTGTGTTTCTCAGATCTCTCTTTAATGGTTCCCAGTAAACTTATGCTCACCTAAATGTTTTTCCTGAATATACAGGCCTCAACACATCTTCGTGACTTCGTGTTGTCCTATCAGAGCACTTCGCTCTCAGACGGCAGACTTATTTGTGGCTCTTTGAGGTTCAGAATGAGAGAGTTGGGCTGAGCTATCAGCTCTCCTGTGGAACCGCGTGCTGTTTGGCCTTTAAACTTTCCTTCTTTTGACTGTGACCCTGAGTCATCTTTTAATTATTATGCTGCAGGTTCAGGTTGCTGGAGGACGTCCCGTACACTGAGCGCTGCTCCCTCACGCTCCTCTGCTTCACTTCCTGAACTGTTTGTTTCTCTGCCGCAGCGTCTTTATTTGCCTCTCTGGGAGGAGTGTTGCTGTGAGCTGTCACCTCGTAATCTTCTTGTTCCTCTTTTGTAACCAGGAGTAGTTGGGTTAAGACAAGTATACCCAAACAGTTTGAACATAGCAGCACTGCATCAATACTTAAGCAATACTGCAATATTTTCACTGATCCATTTAAATGGAAAGTCTACCTCATTAGTCTCTTGTCTCTGTGAGTCTCGGTTTTAAATCCCTCGACTGTCACATTTGGCTCAATGCAATGTTTCCAGTTTTAAGCAGTTAATAAAAGCTCCCATCGGTGGAACAGCTGCAAGGTCCCGTTAGTGATCTGATGTTTTCCTGAACAGTGAAGACTGGTGTGTTCAAATGTGAGGCCTGTTTGCTTCATCATTTATTATTAATTTTGCTGTTTTAAATGACAATATTAGAGAACTGACACGGCGGGGTGCGCCGGTGTGAGGAAAGAGGTAGACCCAGATGCAGACACGGTGGAGACAAAACGTAGTTTCAGAAATAAAGCGAGCCTTTATTGGCTGATTGCAGAAGAAAAAACAAGGAACTAGAGAAACTAAGGAGGCTATGAACACTGTTAACAAAAAGGCTGTGACACTCAGTGAAAAACTATGACAAGAACACTGAGTAAACTAGAAACACAGAGAAACAATGGAGTAAACCTATGAAAGCTGTGGTGAGGTTAACAGACGCTCTGACACTGACTGAGTGGAACACACAGACTAAATACACATAAGGAATGACCAAAGGAAGTAGAATCACATGGGGAAAACAGCTGACAGCAATTAATACAATGACAGGACAAACTAAACATAATAAACACAAAACTCTTTCAAAATAAAACAGGAAACATAAGGAGATCCAGACATGACTTGAACTTGACAAACAAAGAAAACTTAGAGATGAAACATGGCAGAATGTAACCAGATAAACCGAAATGAAACGAGACTAAAAAGAAGAACAAAACACCAAGAAACTCAGAATACTGGGTCACATGACCCTGGAACATGACAAGAACACGGAAAAAACAATATTGTAGTTCCAATTTGGCACAAAGTTGAATTTCACACTACTGTAAAATAAATAAAATAAGTCACATAGATTCATCTTTTTAAAAAAGAAGAATCCTCAACATGAAATTCTGACTCACAGAAAAATTTATTTTCATTCAACTTTCACGGCTGATTGAGTAAATACGACAAGTCACACCACAAACACAAAAATATCAGCAGCGTCTAATCTGAACAGAACAAAATTCTTTCTCGATGGCACTAAGTATAATATTACAGGCTTACAAGTAAAATACTGTCTGAATAAGACATAAAGGATTTTTCCTTTCATAATTAAATTATCACAAAGCAAAATTAAAACCTCAAAGTGCTCAGAGCGCAACAGAAAACTACAAGTGACTGTTTTTTATTACTAAAATGTTGTTATGTTTACACTTTTTCCGACTGTTATTACAGGTTTTAGTGCGACATAGAGGATGACATCATCTGATTCCCGAGCTTCTGCTTGAGCTTATGCAAAAAAAGATGCGAAACAAAAACTTGGTAACTTACCCGACACAAAGATGCCGACGCTCTGTTCAGCATCAAAACTCTCCATCTGATATAAATCTGATCGTTCCTCCTCCCACGCCTATCAGAAGGTCCTCGTGTAACGTCCATTTGATGCTCGCAGTCATTTAAAGTGAAGATGACTTATTCAAATGTTATTACAGATGCAAACAGGCTGAAGAGATAGTGCGAGATAAATGAGGTCAGGAGTGTCTTCTTCATGTGTCCCGTACCTCTTTATTAAAGTGCGTTTCAAACCAGCACATCTGCTGCATCATCTGTCAGTAACTATGGAAACGTTTGGAAACGGCGGCGGCGTCCTCTGAACTGAAAGCAGCTTTTTGGGTGTTTTTACACCCAAAATCTTTTTGCCTGAGAACTTCAGTGATATTTGAATATTATTATAATTATGATAATTCTGTCACAGGAGTGTTCAGGCTCGATTCCTCCTCTGAACCAATCAGTGATGAGCAGGACGAGGATGCAGCCTGGGACAATTTACATCTCAATCCTTATTTTAATGGAAACACAAAATGCTCGTACTTTGTCTCAAACCTTCATTTTGTCGTTAAATTTAAACTGGATCAAATGATTCAAACTCCAGTCACCCGTCTCCACGTTACAGTTAACTGAAAACTGCAGGAAGCGAATATATCGACCTGGGAAGTGTTTTGTTTTGTTAAATGCATGTAAGTACTAAAAAAGACAAAAATCTTAGGAACTCTGCACAACAGAGCTGTGGGCTCTAACAACAAGAATAGCAAAGGTCCACCCTTAAAGATGGATCATCGCGGTGCAGTGGTTAGTACTCGTACCTCACAGGAAGGAGGTTACTGGTTTGAATCTGCTGGTCAGTTCGTTCTGTGCCGAGTGTCCAGGGTTCACAAAAGGAGTTTGTCTGCATGAGTTTCTGGTAAGAGTCCAAAGAGATGCTTCTCAGGTTAACTGGTAATTTTAACTGGTCAAAACTTTGAATGTGAGCATTATAAACCTTGAACAAAAAGTAAGGAAATTTGTGTTTGCTTTGTTAATGCTGATTCGCCTTCAGAATTAATAAAGTTCTATGAGATGTGCCCGGATTTATCTCAGACTGTTCAGGAGCTCAGTGGTCCAGATGTGGGCAGAGATCCAGGACACCATCTTTTACGTGTCGGGAGTGAGAACGGGTTGAAATATTTTACTTTACAGAGGTTTTTTTTCTAATTTAACACTGCAGTGATGGCTCTCATACAAATTGATCAGCTCCTACTCAATGAGTAAGTTTTCTAAACTGAGTTAATTCTGCAGTTTCAAATTTGTTTCATAAGGAGTTTTTGTTGCATCCTGTTGTAGTTTAATCGCTGAACGTCATGGATCAGCAGTGTGAAAGGAAGGATGTGGACCCAAATGCAGGACTCGGGAGGCGGGACTTAAACTCAAAATTACAACTTAATCAATGGCCAAGAACACAAAAGGGAACTAATGAGAACCAACTCGCATGTCAGTGGTAACAAAAATAACAAGAACAGAAGCTCATAAAGCCATAAAAATGCACAAACACGAGATTTGAGAACACAGAGAACAAAACTAAAGAAGCCCCTCCTCATTCTCTCTGTTTTGGTCTTAAGGGAGCACAGACGCTTCCGGACCTCAGTGACCAGAGTTGCTGGGATGGGAGAGGTCCATCGTGACCTTCATGCTTTGGTCTTGCACGCTTGGTGTAGACGGACCGCAGGTTCCCGGGTCCACACCTGGTCCTAGAACACAGGTACAGCTGTTTCCTGTCATTCTGCTTCAGCGGTTTGTGGACATATAAGTACACTTCCTGTTTATTATCTAACACTGTAATGACGCAGCCTGGGGCGGGGTCTCCACTCCCGCGAGTACCAAGCGGACCCTCGCAGTGATGAGGATGCTGTGATGATGTCTCACTCTGTTCACATTTCTGGAAACCACAAATTTCAGACGGATTTTAAAGGAAAAGGCTCTTTTGTGTTTTTAGTTTACTTTAAATATGATGTAATAAATATATTTGAATCTTCACTACAGAAATTGACATTTTCTTTATATAGAATATGGACACATTTTGAATTGACTACATTTTAGTTTTGATCTTTTGTTTCTGTAGTCACATAATCAACAAGTACTGCCACACTTAAAAATCTGTATCATCCAAGTTACGTTATGGGGCATAATATCTAACTGAATTTATGAAATTAATATCTGTCTCTCTTCCACAGCATGTCTTTATCCCGTCTTCCTTCTCTCACCCCAACCAATCACAGCAGATGGCCCCGCCCCTCCCTGAGCCTGGTTCTGTCGGAGGTTTCTTCCTGTTAAAAGGGAGTTTTTCCTTCCCACTGTCGCCAAAGTTCTTGTTCAAAAGGGGTCATATGATGGTTGGGTTTTTCTCTGTATCTATTATTGTAGGGTCGACCTTACAATATAAAGCATCTTGAGGCGACTGTTACTGGGATTTGGCGCTTTATTAATAAAACTGAATTGAATTGAAAAACGTTGTATAAATCTCTCTGAGTAATCCAGGAGAGCAGAAAGGTGCTGTATGAGAATCATTTACCATTTATTGTTATCATTATTGTTATTATGCTCATCTGAGAGGTCTCATGTGGAAAGCAAAGCTCTGTAGGCTCGAGGTCACACAGTTCACATCTCAGATAAATAAACTATGTCTGACTAGACCTGAAAATGTTAATTCCTGCTAAGCTGAACTGTTATAATTCACATTACTGACACATGGGTTCTTCTTGTTTGCAGCAGGCTGACAGATGAGGTCAGGCTGGAGCTTCTGTGGACTGTGATGTTTGCAGACGACACTGTGATCTGCAGTGAGAGTAGGGAGAAGGTGGAGGAGAGCCTGGAGAGGTGGAGGTCTGCTCTTAGAGACAAGACAAATTAAAGTCAGTAGAAAGAAAACAGAATCCATCTGTGTGAATGAGATGGAGACCAGTGCGAAGGTCAGAACTTATTTCTATTAGTTTTATTGTTATTTTTAACGCCTCAGTTGACCACATATTATTTTGTTTTTTATTTGTTTTTGAGGAGAAGATTTGGCTTCTTTTTCGTTCCAGAGGTTTTTCTTTTAATTTTATAATTTATTTTCTTTGCTAGTCATTATTTTTTTATGAAAGAAGAAAATGTGGAAACCCTGTTCTGTCAGCAATAAATAAAAGACGGGAAGGTCTGCTTAGCTGACATCTCTGCAACACAGCACAGAATTCATTTAAGAAGTTTCTCCTTTTTTTTTCAAACAAGGATTTTACAAAAATAAAAGTAAAAAAATCACCAAACATATTGAGCATAAACCTTTACATTCACACACTGCATCAAAATTATGCAGCCAAACTTATTTGCAAGCAAAAACGTTTTATGAGATTTATAAGATCTGTACTTTTCCTTTTATTTATATATATTTTAAACATTTCTAATTCTTTAATATTTATATGTAAAAAGAAAAATAAAGATAATATGTAGTTTTAGAATGTACTTTTTGTCCTTGTCCTTTTAAAAAATAAAGATTCCACAACAATAAAAAATAAATGAGACACGTTGGCGCAGGAATCCTGCTTTGAGTGAGTCATCTTGTTTTTAGACAACCTTTGGCCAGCCTCATCGCGAGCTCCTCCGCGCAGACTCCCTGCATCCTAACGGGAGCATCACTGCGCACCGACACGGAGACCGACGCAGCGAGCGGACGACACCTCCGTCAGCCGATGTATGAAGGCTTCCTTTCCCGGATCAGCGGCTTGTTTTCGGTGATTCTCTTCTCATCCGTCGCTCCTCTATGGATGTGAAGTAAAAGCGGGCGGTAGTCAGTCGGTGTCTTCTCATCTCTGCGCTCTTTCTCCCCGCTCGGTCAGGACCGCATCCTGCCCCGATCCACAAAATGGCGGATATCAGCGAGCTGGGACCCGCCTACGGTGAGATCCAGGCCCTTTTGGTCTTCGTATCTTTTCCATCTCACCCACATCCACCGTGTTTAAATGGCCTCACTGCGTTAGGCTGTGGGGTGTACTGGGGTCAAATGCTGTGACATATTTAACGGATGCCTGCAGCAGGTGAATAAAGCGGCCGCACAGCCCATCACATCCAGTCTTTCCTTTCATGCTTCAGGGGTGGAGCGGGTCATCTTCCCGTGACTGGCACCACTGCCAGGCCGGTCAAATGAGCTCACACGGTGATTTTGTGACCGCAGCCATGTTTGAGTGGACGGTGTTGGGGAAAGATGACCGTCCTCTAAGTCATCATTTCACTGCCACGGAAAAAAGTGCGTGGGGTTTAAACGAGGCCTCGCGCGTGCCTCTGCATCATCGGTGACAAATTAAAAATAACAGCAGCCCGCGCGGGGGAGAAAAACAGGGCGTTCTCGCGGCGCTCCCACGCACGGTCTGCCTGGCTCTCGTGCGTGAGCGCGCGCCCGTCGGGGTGTGTATGGGTGACGTCATGTCTGTGCTCTCCGAGTGAAAAAACCTTTTAAATCAGTTTAATCGTCGCGTGGGAGCTGATCAGCGAAAGGAAAATAAAGTAAACGACGATTACGTCATCGATGAAGCGCCTTTTAATACAAATGAGCTGAAGATCCAGACTTACACCACATCTTATATATACTGGCTGATAAATGCAGTTAATCGATTGGCTGATTGTGGTGCGATCATAAAACTGGATGATGGTGTTTCTGTGGAAAATTATAATTGCTCCTAGTTTTCTGACATTTTTAGATAAAAATCTATATTGAAGGTTTCTGTTGTTTGCTGGTTTAAGACCCAGTAAAGAGCTCTGTCTGTGGTGAGCCTGAACATCCACCCAGAAGACACTCAGCCACTTTATTAGGCACAGCTTGCTAGCACTGGGTTGGGCTCCCTTTTACCTTCACAGCTGCTCTAAGTCGTCATCCCACACATTCAACATTTGGTCTATGATCACATGACATCATCACACAGCTGCTGCAGATTTGCCGGCAGTGTCCACGATGAGAATCTCCAGCTTCACCACATCCCAGAGGTGCTCGACTGGACTGAGATCTGAGCCCAGTGGAGTCACCATCATGTTAAAGAAACCAGTTTGAGGTGATCTGCAGTTTGTGACGTGGTCTGTTACGCTGCCGGAAGCAGCCATCGGCAGATGGGCCACTGTGGTAGTATTAAGGAGATGCACAAGGTCAGCTAACAGTGCTCAGTTAGCTTTGGGGTTTTAACGATCTTTTTCGTTAAGGAGCCCAAAGTGTGCAACCAAACCACACCTTTACCTCACCAGGCTGAACCACTGAGTCGGCTTCCTGTTCTTGACGGGAGCGGTGCCTGGTGGACTCTTCCACATTCAGCAAAGAGTCTTGACTGCATCCCTCAGTGCACTGAGTCGCTCCTGCGTGTTTGGCTGAGGACATATTTGCATATTTGCAATTCCAAGCAGTTGAATGGGTGTGCCTAATAAAGTGGCTCGTATAGTATGTGACAGGAAGTTCTGTCCTAAAGATCTGGTTTCACCGACAGAAGCTGCAAATAAGCAGAACGAGGGAGCTTTAAAATGACAGGTTAAGACTTCTGAATCAATCCACTGTATTATTCAGGAGCTCGTTGATCCACATACCGATCAGCTGAGGTTATGGATCAGCTCAGGACGGTGCTGATTGGAAAAGAGCTTTTGGTGTGAAGAAATGGTGGCTTCCAATGATTATGTGAACAAATCATTGAGCGTAAAGACAATCAATCACCTTCTGCATTCGTTTTAGCTGCAAAGCTACAAAGCTGTGCGCTTGAATGGTTTGTTCTGCTTCCCTGCAGAGCGAGAGTTCATGTTGAACCCCAGTTTAGTTGAGCTCCGATGACTCAGAGAACCTTTAGTCAGCAAATTTAATCCAGATTAATCAAACCAACAGGCGTCACTGGGCCCACTGAAGGGCTGTGCAGAGTGCAGAGTTAGCATCCATACATTCTGGACTTTACTGCATTTTTTCATAATGTCTGAATCCCACTGACGAGTTTGATATTAGACATTAAATTCTCTTCATTGTCAGTTTAAATTGGGGGGGGGGGGAGGGGGGTTCAGTAAAATTATTATATAGTTACACCTCCAACCTTAAAATAAAGATGTTGTTCCCCACAAACTAGAACGAGCTCGACGCACCTCACATATCAGACATAGAAGCTGTGTGCAGGGAGCCTGAGGACGGCTGTGCAGACAGCTGTCTGTAGCTGTCAGCAGGGGGTCTCAGCGCTGCACAGCTCAGGTGCCCGTTAGTTGTTAATTAACTGGAGCTCTCTTTCTCTTTCCCCGTGGCTCCCACTTCCTGCAGGTCACCTGAGGCGCCGCTCTGTGTCCATCTGGGCCAAAAAACTCCCACTGTGTTATTTATTATCTGTATTGTTCAAGTGTACAGACACATCTTTAATATTCAGTAAGTTCGTTGCATTTACTTAAGTGAATCGATATGTTAAATAATCACAATTAAACCTGAAAAATTGTGATTATGTTTCTTTCCACAATCAGACAAACGAATACGTCTCATGCAGCACGGACTTCCTGTCGTATCCTCCAGTCATTAAATATCTGGATGTGAGCAATTACAGTTATTGGACACTTTTTCCTGTAATCGAGTGTAATCAGTCAGAGACAAAGGTCAGAACAGACACAGGTTACAGATGAACTGGTTACTCCGTGAGAAATCACATTAAGTGATGATTTAAACTGCTGAGAATAAACCGAGCAGATCAGAGACTGTGAGCTTCTCCTCAGTGTGTGTGTGTGTGTGTGTGAGCAGGAGCGTGTATTCATATCTTTGTGGGGACCAAAAATTGGAAGTTTTAGGGGACCAACAGCCCTTATAGGGACCGAAAATCGTGGTCCCCACAAGTTTGAAGGCATTGTTGAGACTCAAAATGTGGTTTTAGTGTCAGGGTTGCAGAGGGGTTATGGTTAAGTTTAGGGTAAGTGGCTCAGGAAAGCATTATGTCAATTAGATGTCCCCACAAGATATGAATGCCCAACATGTGTGTGTGTGTGTGTCCCAGAGTTGCCAGGCAGCGAGCTCAGCTGCTTTCAGCTCTTTCCAAAACATGACATCATCTGATGGAGTCTGAATGAAAAGCGAGAACAAACAGGAAGGAGGATGTTCTGGACTTTGATTCTGCAGCTTTTACACTTTGAGCAGCGACTCTGTGTCCGTCACCTCAGCAGCAGAAACACGTCAGACCTGCATATGAGTCAAAACACTGACAGCAAAGAGGAAACAGGGAGGCTTCAAGTGTGTGACACAGTGTACCAGGCACAGACAGCGTGAAGCTGTAAATGCTGTAACCACAGCTAATCACACAGTTCACTTCATCAACACGAGCAGTTTATTGTTTTATTCATATTTTATTTAGCGTTGTTTCCTTTAATCTGACTGAAACACGCGCTGATGTGGTTCTGACGCAGCCGTTTCTGTCACCAGCAGCAGTGTCCCGCCTGCAGAAGAATCTGATTGGTTACTCATCACAATTTAAAGCCTATAGGAGCCAAACAAAGTAGGTCATTCATTCTGGAGCAGCTCTGCTGAGCTGTGATGGAGACACAATAGCAGATGTTGGTGAAGTTGCAGTAAATAGATTTTACTAATGAAGCTTCTTAGATTTGATGGAGTTCTTCACCTCAGTTCTGCTCTTGCTCTTGTGTGTTTTTTCACCTCTCTTTGGCTTTTGTTCTGCGGTTGTGTGTTTATTTCATTCAGCGAGGTTGCTTTTCATGTTTTGGCTGCTGTGGAAATGCCAAGGGCAGCCTCGCGCTACGGGGCTGCTTCAGGCTGTGTGGCAGTGTTTAGGAGTCTGGAGCCTTCCAATGAGAGGTGGATACACTCTGCTAACGTTGCATCCTCCACCTGGGGTGGAGAGATTCTGGGACATGAGGACTTTCAGAGAACAGTGTGTAAAGTGGCAGAAACACGAGCTCCCTGCAGCTTTCCAAGAATCCCAGTGACTCAGTGGATCAATTGAAAAGGTTTTTCTCGCACTAGTTTTCTGGGATGGACATTTACTAACTGCGTCCTCTCTCTCTGGATGCTTTGCGTCCGGCCTGATCACCGACATATTGAAGCTACAGCTCGCTACGTTTTGCTTTAGCTGCTGGGTAGCACACTGAATTCTACCTCAGCATTCAGTGAATACCAAGTCAGTACATCAGTGCAGTTTCTCTGGGAAAGCTACTGTGTGTGTGTGTGTGTGTGTGTGTGTGTGTGTGTGTGTGTGTGTGTGTGTGTGTGTGTGTGTGTGTGCGCGTAGCATCAGTGTGCCCTTGTGTGACTCACAACAATACTCTTTTATACCCAGCAAACAAAGAGCTCCACAAACCCCGCCTCTCTGCTCTTCCTCCGCCCAGTGCTCAGATGTTTCTAATGAGATCCTCGGAGAGTCGATGTGGTGACTTCACTCTGTGTTACTGTTTTTAAATATGCTGTCACCGACTGCGCTGCCCTAGCTGCTGTAGGATGCTACAGTCTGCGCTCTCTGGTGGTCCCAGTGCTCGAATATCTCCACCTCTTAGATTTGGATTATATGGAAGGGAAACACTGACGGTCTCTGTGAGGACTGCAGCGATTCACCAAATAACTAACTAGCTAACTACAGAAGTTAAAATAAAAGTGTGCGTCTGCAGACCAACTGTTAACGTAGCTTGACTTAGCTTCAAATCGGGCAGCTGAAGTCAGACGGCAGCTTTCTTACTTCCTGTCAGTGAACCTGAAGCGAGCAGGGGAGAGTCTAAAGGAGGGCACGGGGGGCACTACGCTGCAGATTATCATTTCTATAAAATCTAAGTAAATAAAGTAAAAACACAAATGGGTCAGTGCAACACTGAAGTATTATTAACATTAATTATTAACATCCACACCGTCTCAACATGTGTTTTACACACTGTTGCAGTCATCACATGCTCCTTTAAATCTCACACACACAAGGACTCACACATGAAGACAGTAAAGCTACATCATAGGGCTGGGCGATATATCGAGTTTTTTAAAAATATCGATATATTTTCATACGAGATATAAGATGTGACAATATCCTTTATATCGATATAGTCTATGTTACGTTATAATTATACTTGTGGAGCCGCAGGTTTGCCTCTCTTTCGTCCACTTTTGTCTCTACACAACGTTACTCGGCCTCGCCTCTCCTTCACTGAACACAACTCCGCCTCCCCCATAGCTTCACCTGCAGGCAATGACAAGATGAAAGCGGAAAATCTCGGTTAGCGAGTTACTGTGCGTGGGGCTGGACGGCGTCAACGTGTTAGCGAGCTAACCGCGCTAACGAGCTAACCGCGCTAACGACATGCAGCCAGGAGGGGCTGCACGGCCTAAAATCCTTTCATTTTCTCAAAAATCGACAGTGCGCCTTATGTATGAATTCTGGTTGTGCTTACTGACCGCGAACCGATTTTATGTGGTACACAGCGCTCAGCAATCTGTCAAATGTTTTAATATGACTTTGCTAAGCTACGGAGCTGCACGGCTTGATGGATTGTCGGAGGATTACGGCTACCGGGGAGGAGCCTCGCGGAGTGATACGTACTGTGCTTCAACGTAATATTACCGTACTGTGTGTGTATAAGGACCACAAATGGCACCTGTTCAGAGACGTGGTGCAGCTGTGAAATCTGTCTCTTTGTTATTATGCTCAGCGTCTGTTAGTTTACATTTTGACTGCACAATTGTGAGCTTTTTGTTACGCACAAAAACAACATTGTTTTCTTTTATTTATGGACCATGATTATTTAATAAATGCTGATAATTTATTTTTGAGTAATTTCTTCATGTACATCTACGCTGTATGTAAATAAAAGTGCCCGTGTGACATCTGGGACACAGTGTGACTAAGAACTCTCTTTTTGTTCTTAACTTATGGCTTTAAAAAAAAATCGAGATATATATCTTATATCGCCATCCAGCTAAAAAATATCGAGATATGAATTTTGGGTCATATCGCCCAGCCCTACTACATCATACACGAGGCAGTGATACGCCTCCCAAAATACAGAGTAAAGACTATTTTCTGTCTCATTTTATATTTAATTACTGTTTTTATTATTTAATTATTTTTGCACTTGAGAAAATAAACATAAACACACTACAAGCGTTACGCTGGCACGTTATGTAAACCACTCAAAGTACTGCGATTTCTAAAATGGAAAAAATTAACAGTTTATTTAAGATTTGTTTTGAATATTTACTGTTGCTGATTAATAAGACGACTACTTCGTATCCGATTACTCGATATTCAAAAGTCCTCTTGGCTCCGCCCACAAACAGATGTTAATTGGGCAAAGCGTTCGGTTATATTTGGTTACTCGGTTTAGTGTTTTTAATTATTTGTCCTCCTGATAACTGCAGTTTGTTCTCCCAGTGAGGGATTATTCTGAAAGTCCTGGACCCTGCTGTGCGGTGGATGGCAGACTTCAGGGTTACAAATGGCGTCACACTGGGATAAACTGCGTGTTTGTGTGTTGACTGAACAGCAGCCTGTTGTGTCTGACTCACTCCACTGTCGCTCTCTCTCTCGCAGCCATGTCTCCGGTGCTGGCGGGCTTCCTGGGGGCTGGTGTTTTGGTTTTGGTCGTGGTGGTTCTGGTGCTGCTCTGGTCCTTCTGTCAGCGCCGTTACCTCCGAATCTCTGGGCGCTACAAGCTGCACGGGGACCGTTACTATGACTCGGAGGATCCGCCCTACAAGTTTATCCACATGCTAAAGGGGATCAGCATTTACCCAGAATCCCTCAGCAGCAGCAAAAGGATCGTGCGCGGCATCCGGCGTGCCGACCGTTCCGACCGTGACGGAGAGCGAGGCTGCACCACAGCGGGCACCGCCGGGAGGGGGATGGTGCTTGTGGACGCTGAGAACAACATCCTGGATGTCCCCGGTCAGCTGCAGATGAGTCACCTGGTCCCTCCTGCCGGCGCAGACGCCGCCCACGGCCAGGGTCGGCTGGAGCGGGCTTTACCGGTCCGTGCTGACTACTGCTGCCTGGACAGCAGCTCAGCCAGCAGCAGCCAGACCAGCAGTAAGACGGCGTCCCCCTTTACCCCCGCCTCCTCAGAGCCCGAGCCTGAGCCCAGCCTGGGCTCCATCAGCCTCACCGTCGACTACAACTTCCCCAAGAAGGCTCTGGTAGTGACCATCGTCGGCGCCCGGGGCCTCCCCGCCATGGACGAGCAGGCGGGTAGTTCAGACCCCTACGTGAAGATGACCATCCTCCCCGAGAAGAAGCACCGCGTCAAGACCCGCGTCCTGAGGAAGACCCTGGACCCACTGTTTGATGAGACCTTCACTTTCTACGGCGTGGCCTACAGCTCGCTGCCTGAGCTCACCCTGCACTTCCTGGTCCTCAGCTTTGACCGCTTTGCCCGCGATGATGTCATCGGGGAGGCAGTGGTGCCGCTGAAGGGCGTGGACCCGAGCACGGGCCGAGTCCACCTGAGCCAGCAGATCACCAAGAGGAACATGCAGGTGAGCGAGGCTTTGCTGCAGCTGTAATAAAACTAATGGTAGTTGTATTTGAAACAGTCGTGGAACAGACTTCTAGTCTGATCCCAGATTAGGGCTGCCACGATTAGTCGACTAGTCACGATTACGTCGACTATCAAAATCGTCGATGACTGATTTAATAGTCGACGCGTCGTTTGAAGCTTTGTAAGATCACAAAAGACGCAGGAATAAGTAGTAGGATTTAAGAGTGTAATAACGGACTGAAACAGAAGATGGCAGCACTGCATGTACAAGGATGCCAGCTGCCGTTAAACTCCGATGAAGAAGAAGCAGCTGTGTCCCAGAATTCATAGCGCAGCCCAGCTCAGTTTCCAACAATGGCGGCAGCTAGTTAGTTTGAATATTACTCTTATTATTCTTTCTGGGTCACAAAATAAACGTTTAACATATTTTCAGGCGAGAATGTAGCTGTGTAAACCTCAAATATCTGCTCAGTTTATCAAGACACCACATATTTTCAAAAGCGCTCCGACGTTTTCGGAGGCGTCTGTTACCCACTAGCTCGATAGCTAGCCGGGGGCCATGAGAGCACCGGACTCCCGGCAGATCGTTTTCAAACCCACCGCCCTACTCAGGTTAAACATGATATATGAGTCACTTAGATAACTTAAAAATGTTATTGTTTGGCTTTTTTCAGTATTTTATTTGTTCCTGAGTAAATCGGCTGAGTTTATTAAACTCCACCGAAACAATCTGCACATTTAATTAGAATGTAATAAACTATCATCTTGTCTTTATTTTTAGTTAGCACAGACCTTAAACACTTAAAGCTGTAAGCTAATGATAGTTATATAAGAGCAGATGCTGCTGGTGCAATAAGCTGTAGTTTTACGTCCAGTGGATGATGATCTGATTAGTCGACTAATCGCAAAAATAATCGGTGACTAGTCGACTATCAAAATAATCGTTTGTGGCAGCCCTATCCCAGATCAGCACTGAAACAGTGCCCTCATATAAATATGTTTCTGATGTAATCTCCAAAAGTTGAGTCTGTTCATCTGGATGTTTTCAGAGAAACGTTTCGTCACTCATCCAGGTGACGTCTTCAGTCTCAGTCAGCTGAGACTGAAGACGTCACCTGGATGAGTGACGAAACGTTTCTCCCACTGAAAACGCTACGTGTGTGTGAATGTGTGTGTGAATGTGTGTGTGAATGTGTGTGTGACTGGATGTGTAGAGCGCTTTGGGGTCCTTAGGCACTAGTAAAGCACTATACAAATACAGGCCATTTACTTTCCTGGATGATGGAGATGCATCAAGACGTTTCTGATGTACTGTATTTGTATACAGCTGAAGTCACAGTTAGTGACTCTCATATGCAGCAGGAAGCAGCAACATAATAGTGACGTGATGTCCAGCCCATTTTTCTTAACCAATAAAGTTCTCAGTTTCTAATAAATATAAAATCATGTTCACAGTTGGGTCTGTTTTTGGTTGTTTCCATCCTAAATGACAGCGTTAGAAGTCACATGAGGCTAAAGCTTCCTGTTAGTGTTTGCACTCATGATTGACAGCAGTGGTCCTGGCACTTTACATACGTGACTAACTGACCCTGTTGTCTGCTCTCTGCGTTACCATGGCAGCCAGCTGCTCAGTCTGTGTCAGTGACAGCCTCGCTGTTGTTCCGTCTCTTATCAGTTTAATGTTGGATCGTCAAACATGCGAGCAGTGGACGAGAGAAAACACCGTAAACAAGAAACAGTCACCCGGATACAACGCTAACTTTGTTCCCTCTGTTGTGTGTTTTAGTGCGAGAGTCGTGGAGAGCTGCTGGCGTCTCTGTCCTACCAGCCGGTGTCTCATCGCCTCAGCGTGGTCGTCCTGAAGGCTCGACACCTCCCCAAGATGGACATCACCGGCCTGTCAGCCAGTGAGTAGAAAGCAGGACAGAGAGCAGGAAGACGCTCAGCGTTCAGTCTGACTTGCTTAGAAGATATTTTTCTGTTTTTTGAGGCACAGTCAATGTTGTGGTTGGAACATGCAGCATGGAGCGAGTCGGCCTAAAGCACCTGAATTGATTGATTTATTCATAAACTATCCACGCATATCCAAACACCCCCTGATAAACAACATGCTATAGAGCTGCTGTGCAATTGTTGTTTGTTCTTATATTGATGTAAGAGGATATTTGTCAAACATCGAAGCTTGATCTTAGACCGTTCTCCTTCTGTCCTCAGACCCCTATGTGAAGGTGAACGTCTTCTATGGCCGTAAGCGCATCGCCAAGAAGAAGACCCACGTGAAGAAGTGCACGCTAAACCCGGTCTTCAATGAGTCCTTCATCTACGACATCCCGCCCGAGCTTCTGCCCGAGATCTCTGTGGAGTTCCTGGTGGTCGACTTCGACCGGACCACCAAGAACGAGGTCCTGGGTCGCCTCCTGCTCGGCCTCCACAGCCCCTCCCCCTCTGGAGCCTCCCACTGGAGGGACGTGTGCGAAAACCCCCGCCGGCAGATCTCCAAATGGCACAACCTGAGCGAGTACTGAGGGAGGAGCACCGCCCAAAACCAGCCGACACCACCCACTGGCTGGGACTCCACCAGTGAAGCCACTGGGAAATAAAGACTCAGTGTACAGCACATACACACACACAGACACACACATACATAAAACAACACAGTCACACTGTTGTGATCATAGGTAAACTCTCTCCCTCTATTATCTCTCTACCACAACTACATCTGCAAGTATAAGAAGAATCCTGCAGCTCTTTACAGCCAGTAAACAAACCATGACGTCCATCTCTAAGACTGTTCTCGTGTCTCCTCTGGCTGTCGATGTGTGTCGACGGGGGAAGGAATGCTCAAATATGATTAAAAGAAATGTGAGAAAAAAGAAAAAGTTCCCCCTCTTGCTGTTGTTGCCATGCAGTTCATTGCATGTCCGTCTGAAAAGAAAAAAAAATCACTCCAAATGAAGAGTTGAGATCTGTGACATCACCACGGCAGGAAGAAATTTCAGCTCTGATAGAAAATATGATGAAAATACTGCATATAAACTGAAACGCTGAATATATCCAAGTAACGATTGCTCCTCTGGAGGACCAAACACTGCTGCAAAGAGTCGCTGCGACGCTCAGTCAACGTTCCATTTGCAGGATAGTTGCTGTTGTCAGACAGCAGCGTGCTTCTGCCTGCAGATCATTTTCACCCACCGCTCCTGCAGCAGATCGTACGACCGCACCCGACCCCGGAGGAAGTGCACTCGGCCTCGTTTCAACGGGGATTCAGGACCGTCAGAACCTCCTGACTGACCCTAGATCGTGTGAAATCAGCTCCTGCTCTTGAAGACTGAAAGATTATGTAAAATACTTGTTTGTAACATGAATGCATTACTCTAATTTAGGTTGCGAGTGACGCAGAGGGCGGCTGTGGTGCCTGATGATGTTTCAGCTGTTCTATCTTCAGAACTAAAACTAAAAGAGAAGCTAGTTTACCACAGGAGTGCTGTAGTTGCGATGAGGATAACACTCGCTTTAAATGATGGGAGGTAAATAAGAACTTCAGGGCTTAAAACTGAAACCAATGTGGAAGTGCTAAAACCTGCAGCTCCTCTAAACACTGTTCAGGCAGCTGGGTGACAATTCAGAAAAGAAAACAACCAAAATAAAGTCTGAAAACCTGAAAGGACATTAAAAAGCAATGAAATCTGCAGCATACAGCAGTTAATGACTAGAATTCAGCTGACCGTCGAAAGTACAAAAGTCTTTATAGTTCGACTACCTCTTTGATGCTAAAAGTAGCGTAACCAGAAACATCAGATGTAGCTTTTGTTGCTTACGACTCTTGCTGGAAAACGCTGAATATCCTGAAATGCAACAGTCCACATTCTACAGAAAAGCACTTTACTGTCATGTGACAAAAGTCCACCAAGTAATGTGTGTAAGGGCTGTTCAGTACACGCATTCAGAACTAATTAAGGCTTGTTTATAAAAGACTAATTCAGCGTTTTGACACAGTCACTGTTGATTTATCGAGGTCTTTAAAAGCTCTGATGGCAGGCGTCCACTCCAAAGGTCAGACTTCCATCTTGGACATAAAAGTTGGATGTAGGTACCGTGACATCAGCTTTTGGTCCCTGTGAAATCGAGGGAACTGAACACTCCTGCTTTTTAACTCTCATAAAAAATGACATCATGCTGCGTTCATAAAGACCTAAACTGTCAGGTGAAATGATAAATTCATCATGAAGGTGATAACAAGTAGGATTTCATTTCCTCAGTTCTTTCAGACTTCGGGCTTCTTATTCCAGCCCTCGCTGCCCCCTGCTGGTCATTAGAGGGAACTGCTTCCACATTGGGTTCACTTTTCAGACTCTGAACTTATGTTCATCTTCTGTATCCAGTCTTTATTTCTGCTGATTAGGCTCCACCTTCTCGTCTAAATATGGTCAACCTGGCACTAAACGCCGATGCTAAGGATGGGATGTGAAACATGCTCGGCGACCACGGCAGCGCTCCTCTGCTTCACTGCGCTGGTCTCATTTTGTACATTTCCCTCTCCTCCATCACACTGAGACTCTGATTTGCACTGCTTTGTAAAGCGTATCTCTCCCCCTGTGAATGTTCCCCTGCAGCCAGCTGGTGGCGCTGTTTTATATTACTTTGTTCCTACAAGCCCAGTGAATGTGTCTGAGGTGACGTTGGACTTTGGCTTCATGTTTTCTTACTGACGAGTTTGTTTGAGTGATGACACACTGTGAGTTTAGTCTCGAAAGCACATTTTAACCCCAGTTTAACTTTAACCTTGAATCTGCTCAACAGCTTGCTTACTAGTGCAGAGAGTAATAAAGTTTGTGTAAGTTTCACTTTGAATCATAGAGAGGTGAAGAAAACGCCACCTGAAGCCGGATCTCCATCGACGCCCTCGGATTCAAACTGTGACCTGCTGGCGGACGGACAGACAGACTGAGTGTACATTTGTACAGATGTGAAGATGTTTGCTGGTTTCCTTCCTGTCCGATGTTCTCAGAGCTTTAGTGTGTTTGAGCGCCCCCTGCTGTAGACCTGGATGCTAACCTCTGTGTTGGGTTTGTTAACACTCATTGGACGTACAAATAAAAACAAGTTATCCATGACGGCCGCGCCTGAACGCTCATTTCACTTTATTTACACTTGATCGTTTATTTTATGGGTCCAAGGTGGCGTGATATTAAGAATATTGTATATTGTCAACACAAACAATGGCAGATTTAATTGGCTCTATAAGGCATTATCACGCAGAGGTGGGACCAAGTCATTGTTTTGCAAGTCTCAAGTCAAGTCTCAAGTAATGTCAGGCCAGTCAGAGTCGAGTCTCAAGTCACTGGTGTAAAAGTCCGAGTCAAGTCACAAGTCTGACATTTTGAATTTCGAGTCCTTTCGAGTCTTTAAAAAAAAAAAAAAGAAAAAAGTATGTTGCAGTTATGCTAAATGTAAATATTAGACCATGTGATTTTTAAATCTGTGTTTTTCTCAACACATGACAAAATAGTGAACTTAGAAAATATACACAAATTGTGAAATTGCACCTCTTTAAAATGCAGCTCAATTAAACTTAGCTCCAAGAATAATTTTCACCGACAGTTCTGAGATAAGCTGCATGTTATTCTTGGATGCGGTTGTAGGACCGGCTTTAAAATCGCATGACAAAAATATACACATTTAAAAAAACTGCATCACCAACGTAGCCTGGACAACATTTGCTAGTTAGATGAAGTCAGCTATCTCATCGTAGCAAGAGAGAAGCACCGCCTACGTTCTTTATGCAACTTCTTGAAAGTTGGAAGCTGCTCCATCTGTCTGTGATTCTCTTCTTGCATGTTTTGCATATTGCATTTCGGTTTTTTGTTGACTACTTCATAGTTTATGTACCTGAAAAAAATATCTCCTTGCAGCATTTTTGAGCGTTTTTTTTTTCTTTTTAAAAAAAATCTGGTTAATTTGATTGGCTGTGCTACAGCTCACGCACACATACGTACGGAGTGTGGTTTGAATAAATGAATCAATTGAATTAATGGTGCACACTTTCTATATAATATAATATGCGTGTTAAATTTTATATTTGGGGTGAAATATCAAGTCCCAGGTCATTGGTGTAAAAGTCCAAGTCAAGTCACAAGTCTTAGAACATTTTTTCAAGTCAAGTCTAAAGTCATAAAATTAACGACTCGAGTCTGACTGGAGTCCAAGTCATGTGACTCGAGTCCACACCTCTGTTATCACGTCAACCTGCAGATCATTCTAGCATATCTAAATCTTTACGTGGTACTTTCTATATGCTGGCAGTACACACCTCACTTGTAAGGGTCATAGTTTCTACGTTACAGGGTTTTTTGTCAGTCTTTGACGTGTCGACCTCATTGGATGGAAGCCAGATTTAATTGGATTGTCACAATGACATCACTCTATGCCTCTAATAAGTTTAAATACGTTTTTTCACTGTGAATGACGCAGTTTTGATATTAGTAGTGTGTAAGCCATTTTAACCATTAACTTTATTTGAAGGAGTTTTATTAAAGTGAGGAGCTGTATCAGTAAGTGTGCACCGGACGTTTTAATAAGAGAAAAATGCAGCATGTCACCAGATTTTCACATCATTTAAAGATTGAGAAGATGTCTTTCTTAGAAATCACCAGAGCCAGTGTCATCTGACCTTTGATGATCCCTGTCACATGAACGTTTCTCAGAAACTCTGACACTGGTTCCTTCATCCCGCCTCTCTCTGAGCATACTCTGACTGCATTTACCCAAGAAGACACTGACGTGGTCCACGGAGAGCGAAACGCCTGTAATGACACAGATATAAACGATTAACCTGCTAACAAAAAAAAAAAGTGAAAACCTTTTACATAATATTCTTTCAGTGGTTTTGTAGAGTCTCCGGCAGGCTGCTGCTGATGTTTGCTGATCGTGTTGAAGCATGACCTCATTACTTTCACATTTTACATTAACAGTGAGCCAGTGTTTTCTTGTTTTTATGTTTTCAGACTTGTATCTTATTTGAAGTTCCTGAATTGAGTCATGCAGCTACAACAATTTGTAGGGTAGATTACAAAATGTCACTGCTATGTATCAAGTGACAGAAATATCGGTTGTGTCACGTACGCCTCACAGTTACAGGAACACGGTCACGATCGATGCGTGAACACCAAATGATAGGTTTGTAGCTTGAACCCATCCGCTGGAACGTTGAAGACAATATAATTACACTGCAAAGCAAGACACAAGTAGGCAAGCTTCTTCATGTTTCTCGTGCACGGGAGAGAACCGGACAGGCACCGTTCCTTCGCTTGATCCCAGTTGCTCTCGTCCGTTCTCCCGTACCACTGTTCTTTTATTGAGGTTACATGAATATGCATAAGTTCATTAACATATGACGTCTACATACACACAAAGAGTACCGTGTGTGTGTGTGTGTGTGTGTGTGTGTGTGTGTGTGTGTGTGTGTGGACTGCTGATCAAAGGGTCAAACATCCTTGGTCAGGAAGAGGGTAGCCTCCCCCTCCCCCTAGATGGTTCATCCTAGATAACATGGTGAGGAAGTCCTGCAGTTCATCTAAACAAAGAGCACTTAGACTAGAACAGACGCAACTACGTTAATCCTACCATAAAACAATAAGACACGGTATGACCTCTCATGCTCCCAAAGTGCTGTCTAATACACACAAAGTTTGCAGACTATCAAGGATCAAAACCTCTACCAATCTACAACTAATTACAAAACTCTAAGCATATATAAGTAAATATTTCTAAGCATAAATGACAATCAACAATACAAATCTAACACCAAACCTGAGCAAAACACTGGGAGACATTAGCTGATGAAGGCAGATTCAAAACACCAAGCTGGCCATGGTGAAACCACTCCAGGATTCATAACAAGCTTCGGTAACGAGCGGACCAACAAGCCTTAGTACTGATTTGATAATATCTTTTTTTTTAATCAGTCAAGAAGAAGCCAGTCAGTCACTCCTTACCTTGCAGCTTCTTGTTTCAAAGTGGCCACACCCCCACCTGTAAGCCTGATCAGTTACAGCTTCCTGTTTCAAAGTGGCCACACCCCCACCTGTAAGCCCGCTCCTGTGTCTCGTTCCCTCATTACTTCCTTGTGTATTTCAGCCTTGTGTTTTCCTCTGTCCGTTGTTGCCTCTCAGGGCTGTGTGTTATCGCCTTATTGTTCATTTTGAGTTCTGCGGTTCCACTTGAAAGTTTTGTGTTTTCCCTGTTTGTAATTTTAGAGTTTTTGCCACAGCCAATAAAGCGGCCTCTTACTGTTCAAGCTTTTGTTTGAGTCCTCATCCTGCCTGCAACACAGCTAATCTGGACAGTATCGGATCGATACTAGCCTGATCAGATCAATACTTCTCTCCTATGCGTTCAGCTCGTGGCTCCAGTACATCAGAACGCAGACGTGGCTGTGCAAACGCCGCTCTGCCCGTCCTCCACTAACATTTTGCATTTTAGATGTTTTAAAAAAGGCCTTAGTTTTAGAGGAAGTCTAAACATAGACCACACACCAGAGGGTGCTGCAGAAAGAGTTTAATGTCTTTAACTTTACGTCTGTTTGAAAGGCTTCGATCAGTTGTTGGTTTATAGTTTCGTCAGCTTATTATTACCTTTATTCTGGATATTTCTGCTGATATTTTCCGGTGGAGCGTTGTGACTATCAGCTGGATTTACAGTATTTATATTTTGTGTTGCGTTTCCCTCGGCTCTCAGTTTCCTGTACTTTCCCCCTGAATGACCCTTTTGATTCAGAGGTAATTGATTAGTCAGAGACATGTACAGCAGGGCAATCATTCAATTTCCCCATTAAAGTCTAAAACCTCAGTGACATCACACCACGCTCCAGCCAATCTGGTCGCTGTTTATTAACCTCAAATCCCAGGAGCACTCTTTATTTACAGATTATAAAGTCAGAGTGTCTTCATGATTTTTGTCATCGTGACTCGGCTCAGCTGCTTCATCAACAGTCCTCTAATGGGGTAAGACTCTCCTGTGTGTCTGTGTTAGAGTTAAAACAGAAACTCTGTTACTGGCGCCTTGTAAAACCTGATGCTTGCAGGCACCAGAAGCTCTTCCTGAGTTTGGGACGATCAGCTCAGGACTCTGTGTGAAGTTTCCTTTCTCATCTGTGGGAAACAGCAGCTTTAAATGCTGTTTTTTATGTGTTGGCTTTGAATTCTCCATTTATTACCTGTTCTGTTCTCATACACAGCAAAATCTCCAGTGTTAAATTAACACTGGAGAGTGTCTATATGGGTCCAGTCCTCTGAGTGTTAAATACAACACTGTTGAGTGTTAAATTTACACCTTTGACAGTGTTATATGTTTAATAGTAACCTAGTCAGTTTTGAAGATTAACAAAGACCAACACTGAGCAGTGCTGATCTTCTAACACTGGAAAATAACTCAAAATGTTAGAAATATTCCAGTGTTAGAAAACCAGCACTGCTCAGTGTTGGTCTTTGTTAATCTTCAAAACTGACTAGGTTACTTTCCACCTGTCAGACGGTTGGTGGTTTGCTCCCTGGCAAATTAACCTGCTTTACGGTTACACAAGTAGTGTTTAGAGAAAAAGTAAGTGCATGGTTAAAGAAAATGTTTCATGTTAACAAAATGACAATTTTTTAAATCATCTGGAAATAAAAATTTTGTGTTTGAGCATGTATTCATATCTTTGTGGGGACCAAAAACTAATAATTGACTTGAGGGGACCAACAGCGTAATGGGGACCAGAATCCTGGACGGCATTTTTACACTCAAAATGTGGTTTTAGTGTCAGAGTTACAATTAGGTAATGTTTGGGGAAAGCATTACGTCACTTAGATGCCCCCACAAGATATGAATACCCGAGTGTGTGTGTGTGTGTGTGTGTGTGTGTGTGTGTGTGTGTGCTGGCACACTGGAATATTCAGCCGCTTTTCTTTGCCTGTACAGTAACACATTTTTGTGTAATAACACTCGTACGTTCTGAATGTTTTACCGTTGCATAAGAACCAAGTTTATGTTGTGACCCCGCTCTACACTTCTGTGCGCTGTAAATCCTTTAATTTATTTATTTTCTGCGTATTGTTCATTTTCTTTAATTTAATTATTCTATTTTACTTATTTCTTTGTAGTGAAGTAAGAATCTTATTGCCCAGCGTAACCTGAGCGGTGCGGAGGACAACAAACTTCTTCATTCAAAGTTTATTGCAGATAACAGTAACTACCTTTGCTCCTTCTGAAGAAATTATGATGGGACCCTAAAAAAATTACTACGTACAATAATGGATTTCTATACATTTTACATCAGATGAAAATGTTTGTTGTAAGATTTGGATAATTATTTATTAAAGCGAGACATTTTAAATGAGAATAAGAAAGTATATCTCTGTGCCCCCCTCTCCCTGTTAATGCCCTACCTGCCCCCCTGGCAACACTTTGCTAGATCCGCCCCTGCACAGTTACCAGCTGTCAGCTACATAGAAAAGGATCCTGGTGTTATTTGTCTCTCAGAAACAGCTCATAACTTCCCTTCAACTCATTCATCCAGCCAGTCCAGCTATGCATGTAACCCAACTAATACCTGTGGTCACTGCTTAACTTTAACGTTGCAAAGCTGCCAATTTACCACTCAGTCTACATCCCCACCCTCACCGATGGTCACAAGCTCTGGGTAGCGACCAAAGGATGAGGTCATGGATACAAATGAGTTTCCTTGGAAGAGAGTTCGGCAGAATATGGATGGATGATTTCCAATGATCCCAGTCTGAATTGTGGGATTATTTCCACTTCATCCATGTTGAGTAGTTTAAATAGACGTTGCTGAAAATCAAAAACAGCAACAAACAAATAAAGAAAAAGTCAAAAAAAGTTCCCTCATGCAGAAAACTGTAAAATACTGATTATGTGTCTGAAATACAGAACGTTTATTTTGGTGCAATAGTTTTCCTCGTGATGTTTTTAGGTGACTTATTGAAGGTGCTTTCCATTTTCCACAGAGACGACTTGTAAAGCTGAAACTCAGATGATGCAAACTCAAGATCATTTTCTCCCTGTAAAGTCTTCACGCCGTTTCTCTGCGCTCTCGTTTTAAAGAAAGGCTTTTGTGCTGCGTCTGAGCCGCTGTGTGCTCGGCGGCTGGAGCGGATGGTGCGAAGAAAAGACGATTTTCATGCTGGCTTTGGTCGAACAGTCGTGAGCTTTGTGGAGGCTTGGCAGCTGACTGCCTCATGCTGATGTGAAGGTCGTGGAGGCGAGTCTGATCTGTGACCTCTGTTTGTTTTTTCTCAGATTTGGCGAAAGAGAAATGTCATCTCATCCAGATCATGAGGTGAGCTAAGAGCGAACATACTTAGGCTTCGCCCAAACGTTTCTCCAGCTCCTCCACAGAAGAGGAGGAAGGGATTCGATCTGTGGAAGCATGAGCAACAAATGATGAAATACAGAATGAATGGGAATAAAAGAACAACGTGATCTGTGTTTGTATCGATATATAAGTATGTGAAAAAGTATTTGTGAGGTGGAGGTGGGCTCGGATCATTGTCCTGCTGCATAACCTGAGGGAGCTTTAGCTCCAATGCCCAAATATTCCAGTATTCCCAGTTCCAGCTTTAAAAAACCCCATTGTAGTCCTGATGAGGTGTAACGGTTTTCCTCCTCGTGTTTCAGACCAATGCCATCCTGAGAGCTTCCCATCTGCCTCTGGTTCGCTCAGCGTTACAGATGGTGACTTCGATGTACTCGGGGGTCAAAGCTCGCAACCGTCTGCTGGGTCTGATGGGAGGAATGGCCGAGGTCGGAGTTCGCAGCTTTTCCCAAGAGGCCATGAGACGAGCCACGCCCCTCCTGCAGAGTTTGGAGCCACAGAGTACGTGACAGCACTGCTGGCACCGTTAGCTTCATCTCACCTAATCACAGTTTCGCTGCCTCTGAATCGTGTTTGTCTTGTTCTCCACAGTCGATGCTGCCAACAGTTTTGCTCTCGTTGGTCTTGATCACCTGGAGAAAACCTATCCGATCCTGAACCAGTCAACAGACGAGGTCAGTACCTGCTACAGATGTGATGTTTCTGTTGTGGTCATGTCACAAACTTTTCTTTGCACCGCTGCCAGTTAAGGTAACGGTAAATTTCTGCACTAGAGTACGAGCGAGCAGCCAGGCTGTCGAAACAACAGGATCCAACGGAAGAAAGGCTCAGCATTGTTTTAAAAGGCTATACACGGATCATTTAAAATCATCACCTTTATGTAAAATTAAAGTAATAAATGTAGTTTTTCCATCCAGCTTAAAGTCCTTCAGACATCACTCAAAGGATTCAGTTGTAGTTTCAGGTGTTTGTCTAGAACAGGACACCTGGGGGCAGAAATCACCTGGAGAAAGCCTCTGGGCACTTCCTGCTCAGCAGCCGACACACAGAGAGCTGCTCTGAAGAGGTGGTGGAAACCAAACCTGGAGCTCAAAGAGATTCATTAGGCAGGCCCAAACAGGACTGTAGATAATTGTAAAGTGTCTCACATGCTTCAGCTGCCCCCAGGTGGATCGTATCAGTTTGATCTCCTCCAACATTTGCAGTGTCTCTGAGGCTGTTAAAGGCTTAATGTGCAAAGACGACTCTTAAAAACCGTTTACAATGTCAGGGAAGGCTGCTGCCTGATGTTACAGGGACTTTAAATCGCTGTAAATGCCTGCCTCTGATCAGGTTATGACTCACCTGAAGGACGCCTTCTTCCTGACCCTGGATGACGTGCAGCTGTGGGTGGTGGACGGCCTGGACGCAGCTCTGGATCAGCTGGAGCGTCTGGCCAACGTAGGCCGGGTGGCTGTGCAGCAGCTGCAGAACACTCAGGTGGGCCAGGCCGCCATGTCGGGACTCGATGACGTGCTGAGTCGCGTGGAGGACGCCACCGCCTACTACCTGCCCCTCCCACCCACACTGCGTGAGTATGAGGAGGGTTGTAGTGCTCTTTGGCAAAACAGCTATTTTTCTGTAAGTCTGAGAGATTTAAGCTAATGTTGCCTCACCTGTAGTTATCGTGTTATCACACAGAAATGCATCCCTGCAGCTCATATTTCAGACGAGATTATCGAGAATCAACTTTTTTCTGTGGAAAACGTGTGTTTTAGTGTGAGTACATATCTTTGTGGGGCAAAATCCCCACAAGTTTGAAGGCATTTTTGAGACTCAAAATGTGGTTTTAGAGTCAGGGTCATGGTTAAGGTCAGGGGCTGGGAAAGCGTTATGTCGATTAGATGTCTGCAAAAGATAGGAGTACTTGACACTGTGGCTGTATCCCAATTCAGGGTCTGCAGCCTTAAAGGCCGCATTTCAAGGCCGATTACGTCACAGCGGCGCGCCGAAGGCTGTCCCAATTCAAAGGCTGCTCGAAGTGCGGCCCTCAAATGCGTCCTTCATTTCCCTGAATTTTAAGGCTGTGGCAGTGTAGACTTCGTGGTCCCATATATCCCACAATTCATAGCGCGGCAGTCGGTGTGGAGAATTCTGCCGCAGACGGCAGAAGCGGAGCGGCCGAAGAGTAAACTGTGAAAAGTAAGTACTGAATATGATGTCACTTATTTATGTGCAAATGTTTAATAACGAAGAACATTAAAACATTACTGTTGGCCACATGTCTTGTGGCCTCTGACAGTGGACTCATCTCTGTGCTTGTCCTGCTAGACCTCAGTGCAGCGTTCGATACTGTTGACCATAATATCCTATTAGACGATTAGAACATGCTGTAGGTATTACAGGTACTGCACTGCAGTGGTTTGTGTCATATCTATCTAATAGACTCCAGTTTGTGCATGTAAATGGAGAGTCCTCTTCACACACTGAGGTTAATTATGGAGTTCCACAGGGTTCAGTGCTAGGACCAATTCTGTTTACATTATACATGCTTCCCTTAGGCAGCATCATTAGAAGACATAGCATACATTTACACTGCTATGCAGATGACACCCAGCTCTATCTGTCCATGAAGCCAGATAACACACACCAATGAGTTACACTGCAGGAATGTCTTAAAGACATAAAGACCTGGATGGCCGCTAACTTTCTGCTTCTTAATTCAGATCAAACTGAGGTTATTGTACTCGGCCCTGAAAAGCTTAGAAATACGGTATCTAAGCAGATTCTTACTCTGGATGGCATTACCTTGGCCTCCAGTAACACTGTGAGGAACCTTGGAGTCATGTTTGACCAGGACATGTCCTTCAACGCACATATTAAACAAATATGTAAGACTGCTTTCTTCCATTTGTGCAACATCTCTAAAGTTAGAAATATCCTGTCTCAGAGTGACGCTGAAAAACTAGTTCATGCATTTATTACTTCCAGGCTGGACGACTGTAATTCATTATTATCAGGAAGTCCTAAAAACTCCCTGAAAAGCCTTCAGCTGATCCAAAATGCTGCAGCAAGAGTCCTGACAGGGACTAGAAAGAGAGAGCATATTTCTCCTGTTTTGGCTTCCTGTTAAATCCAGAATTGAATTCAAAATCCTGCTCCTCACATACAAGGTCTTAAATAATCAGGCCCCATCTTATCTTAATGACCTTGTAGTACCATATCACCCTATTAGAGCACTTCGCTCTCGCTCTGCAGGCCTACTTGTTGTTCCTAGAGTATTTAAAAGTAGAATGGGAGGCAGAGCCTTCAGTTTTCAGGCCCCTCTTCTGTGGAACCAGCTTCCAGTTTGGATTCAGGAGACAGACACTATCTCTACTTTCAAGATCAGGCTTCAAACTTTCCTTTTTGCTAAAGCATATAGTTAGGGCTGGACCAGGTGACCCTGAATCCTCCCTTAGTTATGCTGCAATAGACGTAGGCTGCCGGGGGATTCCCATGATGCATTGAGTTTTTCCTTTCCAGTCACCTTTCTCACTCACTATGTATTAACAGACCTCTCTGCATTGAATCATATCTGTTATTAACCTCTGTCTCTCTTCCACAGCATGTCTTTATCCTGTCTTCCTTCTCTCACCCCAACCGGTCACAGCAGATGGCCGCCCCTCCCTGAGCCTGGTTCTGCCGGAGGTTTCTTCCTGTTAAAAGGGAGTTTTTCCTTCCCACTGTCGCCAAAGTGCTGCTCATAGGGGGTCATATGATTGTTGGGTTTTTCTCTGTATCTATGAAGCGCCTTGAGGCGACTTTTGTTGTGATTTGGCGCTATATAAATAAAATTGAATTGAATTGAATGTCGGCGAAGTTATGTGACATTAGTGACGTTTGCACTAACTTGGTTTTAAAGCCTTTACTTTAAAATATACGCCGTTCAATAGCTGAGCTTAATCTTACAGAGAATGATCAAAGCTCATGTAGAAAGAAACAAATGAACAAAAGATTTTCTCCTTCATTTCTGTCAAACAAAGCTGTATGACACGTTTCCAGCTGTTAGTATCATGGTTGCTAGGCAACCTGGGCAGCGCAACGGAGGCTAGACCGTCCCATTTCACAAGCCTTGCACTTCCGGCCTTAGCGGTCTTTTAGTACGCGGCCCTTGAGGATCGTTGAGGCTGCATACTTTAAGGCTGCAGACCCTGAATTGGGATACAGCCTGTGTCTGCGTGTGGGATATTTTTCTGCAGAATTCAACCAGCAGAGGGAGCCGAAGCTCTGCTGACTCCCCAAACTGCTGCTGGCGACTTCAGCTCTTTATGCTGATAATAGCCAACGAACCAATCAGAGAGCAGAGTCCTCAGTGTCACATAACACTGAAGGTGACAGGATCAAAACCTCACTTCATGTGACACTCTGAGGAAATTTCTAGACTGAGTGTGTTTACCGTTTGTCTTTATATCTATGTGAGGCCTGGTTGGAATTTTAAAACAGCGAGGACATTTGAGCTGTGTCACCGAAAGTGTTTTTAAAATCTTCTTATTGTAGGTCAGGGGCGTCAAATGCAAGGGCCACACCAGGAAATGAGACCAGACATGAAGTTTCTGAACATGCTTTAATGTCATGTGAAATGCACGTCCTGCCCAGACTCCAGTTCAGCACGAGTTCTACAAACGTTACTTTTGATGGCTGCTTGCTGTAACCTATCTTTATGAATGCAAAGCCTTCTGCCTCTGAACGTCTCTGCCATCCATCAGGTCAGGAATGGGAGCTGAGGGTGCAGCAGTACGAGAGTGAAGACGATGGCGATGAGCCCAGTATGTGGACGAGGGTCCGCAGCCTCCTGCTGACTCTCAGCCTGCAGCTTTATCACCGCCTGATGAAGATCAGAGAGCAGCTGCAGAGAGCCGTCAGGGCGATGGGAGACGCTGCCGACAAGGTGAGAGCAAACCAAACTCCCGCAGAACTCGGTGTGTGATGTTTAACGTGAAAGGAAACACGACAGAGTTGTGGGGTTTGTTTAGGCAACCTGAATGCCAGTGAGAGAAGAAATCAGATTCATTTTAAGGTCCGGAAGACCTGGGATCTAATCCACATAAACCTAAAAGAGGAACCAAATCTAAACTAAACTACATCTAAACATGTTGGAGGATCTCAACAGTTCCCCCAACGAAATGGCAAGTCCAGAGAGCGTGAGTTCTTAGAAATTCTTTCACATACCCAGCAGACATCCTCGCGTGGACCCACTTTTGGTAGCTGTGGGTGAACTGTGGGCCTGTGTGGGCAGAAAAAACCCACACTTATCCCACACTGACCTGAGTGGCTGTGCTCACCGCAACTTTGTCCTTTGGGGCCTCAGAAAGGGGCTTCTATGGGCACACTACTACACTGCCCAGCTGGGGCACATCTGGACCTTATAGTGCAGGATTCATTCCATGTAATCTGAATCATATCCAGTAATTTGATTGATAAAATCAATCCCCCAGCTGAGTTTGGGCTGCAGATAAATGATAAATGGCCTGTATTTGTATAGCGCTTTACTAGTCCCTAAGAACCCCAAAGCGCTTTACACATCCGGTCATCCACACATTCACACACTGGTGATGAAGCTACATTGTAGCCACAGCCGCCCTGGGGCGCACTGACAGAGGCGAGGCTGCCGGACACTGGCGCCACTGGGCCCTCTGACCACCACCAGTAGGCAACGGGTGAAGTGTCTTGCCCAAGGACACAACGACCGAGACTGTCCAAGCCGGGGCTCGAACCGGCAACCTTCCGATTACAAGACAAACTGCCAACTCTTGAGCCACGATCGCCTCAAGAGTTGGGATAAAAGTATAACAACTTGGACGTAGCTTCCAGGTCCTGTCTTCTGACTTATGACCAGCAGGGGGCGATATCTATGATCTCCTAGCTTCTCTGGGCTCGGCCGCGTGTTTCACATGATACTGAATAAACGTTTTAGACAGTTTTGTAAACATTGCGTATTTTAAGACTCACAAAGGAGGATTATCGAACAACAACAACAGCCAACAACCTCGAAGTTTGATGGTCCCATCGATTTAAAACACCACGAAGGCGATGATGAAAAAACACATCACAAGGTCAAAAAACAGGACTTCAGGACCCTGGGGCTGATGTCACCAGAGGAATTAAAACATTTAAACCTTTTCTAATGATGATGATGATGATAAGTATCTGTCAATCACACTTTCCAGGTTTTTACTTTAAACCTGTCTTTATGTTTGAATGTGAGGAACTGACTGTGACAGTCACACTTTAAAAATACAAACAAAAGTCCTCATAATTATGACGAGCACATGAGGAAATATGTCCACCTGGGCCAAACTAAACTGCACGTTTCTGTGTCCTGAGATAATTTGAGTCCAGTGTGTTCTCGTTTTGTTGTTAATGTTAGTTTCAGTTATTTAGCCTCCTAAGACCCGAACTCTTCCACAGCAGCATTTTTAATTTCTCTTTGATATTTGGGCTGATTGGGTCCTGATGAATGTAAAAACAAAGAATTAGCAGATTTTTTTTTTGCCTAATTTTTGTTTCTAACAAAAATAAGAGCCACATATGAGGATATTCATTTTAAATTTTGATAGAAGAGTAGCATATAATGTCCTCGTAAGTGGATATCAGGCCCTTGTAGAGCAAAATTGAGTATTTTGGTCTAAATAACCCAAAATGTGATGTCAACATATGTGGACGCCAGGTCCTAGGAGGTTAAAGCTTTTAGTTTTCTGTGTTATTTTTAGTAGCTGTTTGTCGTTCAATAATGACTCAGGGTTCGTGAATATCATCGAGCATCATTTACTTCGAAACAAAGCAACCATTACACGTTAGTCATTCCATTCCAGGGGGCGGGTCCCCTCCTCTTGCTTCCCGTCTCACTGCGTGCATGCGCAGCATACTAATACGGAACAGGTATATTAAAGCAGCATTAATGAACAACATTGGTCAGATGTTCTACATCCCCTCTCTTTAGCTTATGGCTGTATAAACTGCTAACAACACCTTTAGCAATAACACGTTAACAACATGTCCATATCATAACATTCTAGCCTAAACATTAACAACTTACTTCACACCTTGAACTGTGTCATTGGTAAGGACACGGAGAGCATTTAACTTTGCTGACATCACATCACTTGTACTGTCCACTTTTTTTTTTTTTTTTTTTTTTTTTTGTGTTACTGTCCATCTCTTACGCCTTAGTGTTCATACTTGGGGTTTGGTTTGCAGACCCTCCCAGATCGTGTGATGTAAGCATCACGTGCCGGGCGACAGGACTGGGGCTTGTGTGAAGTGTTGCGTGTGGCTATGTGTTTGTTCGTCGGTTTGTGTCACGGGTTCTTGGATGTGCTGTGGGGAGTCAGTGGTAGGTGGTTGGGCTGCGGTGTAATCATCACGGGAATCTCCGTGTGGTGGTGGCGGTTCAGAGACTGGGAGGATATGTCTGCGGTTTCGCCTGTACTCTCCAGCTCCTGACTGGACGATGTACGATCTGGGCTCTTCGCGGGCTTCCTTGATGGTTCCTAAGGAGTCATGTCCTTGACGCGTTTGCATCCGCACAACCTCACCTGGCATGAGGGGGCGGAGGGGTCTGCTGGACTTGTCATAGTATCTCTTTTGTGCCTGGCGCTTGTGAAGTAGGTTTGTTTTAACTGTTCTGTTGCTTTTGGGGCTGGGAACGAGCAGACGTCTACACACGGGTAGGGTCGTGCGCGTCTGTCTTGACATCAGCCTTTCAGCTGGGGAACCTAATGTGTTGTCTCGTGGCACGTTGCGGAGATTGAGTAGGTTAAGGAAGACATCCGTTCCATCTCTCTTTGATCTTTCCATCAACTGCTTTGCACTGCGAACCGCACGTTCAGCCAATCCATTGGCCTGCGGGTATTCTGGGCTACTTGTCACATGAACAAAGTCCCATGCTGAAGCAAAGTCTGCAAAGCGTTGGCTGGTGAACTGAGTGCCGTTGTCTGATATTACTTTGTGCGGGCTGCCATGGACAGAAAAGTGTCTTTTGAGCTTTGTGATGACAGTGTTGGCGGTTAGGTCTGGAAGCAGGTCTACTTCGAACCAACCTGAGTAAGAGTCGACTACAACCAGGTGATGTTGTCCGTTCCACTCGAAGATGTCGGTGGCGACGGTTGACCAGGGTAGGTCCGGCACTGGATGTAGCTTTAACGGCTCTTTCTGTTGATGTGGCCTTGTGCTGTTGCACACTGGACACGCAGCTGTTTCTTGCTCAATATCTGCTGTCATTGTGGGCCAAAACACAATGCCACGGGCCCTGCGTTTAGTAGCTTCCATGCCTGGGTGCCCTCTGTGGAGGATGACGATATAATCTTTTTGCAAAGATTTAGGAATCACTGTTTTCAGCCCTTTCATGACAATGCCATCTTCTAGAGTGAGTTCGTCTCGATATGGGTGGTATTGACGAAGTTCTGTGGGCAGCTGAGTTTGTCTGCAAGGCCATCCTCTCATTATGACAGTGCTCAGTTTCTGTAGCTCTGGATCTGAGGCAGTGTGTTCCTTTAGCTGCATCAGCCTGTAAGAAGAGATTTGCTGGATCGACATGATCTCGTAGTCAGCTGTTTCATCACTGTTCTGATCCGTCGAGGTTGTGGGAGCACGGGATAAAGTGTCGGCGAGGTACATCTGCGAGCCTTTTTTGTACACTATCTGAAAGTTGTACTTTTGCAGCCTAAGCATCATGCGTTGCAGTCTGGCTGGAGCTGAATGTATTGGCTTGTTCAAGATAGTGACTAATGGCTGATGATCGGTTTCAATTTGGATTTGTTTCCCATAGATGTAATCATTAAACTTGGAACAACCAAATACGACCGCAAGAAGCTCCTTCTCAATCTGCGCATAGCGCGTTTCTGTCTGTGTCAGAGTACGAGATGAGTAGGCAATCGGGGCGCCTTCTTGGAGGCATGCAGCCCCGAGTCCATGCTGCGATGCGTCACACGTTAGCATGACGGGTTTCTTTACGTCGTAGTATCTGAGGGTAGGAGGACTGGTCAGGCTTCGTTTTAAAGCATCGAATGCATCTTGATGCTGCTTGAGCCAACACCACTGTACGTCTTTGCACGTTAGCTCCCGAAGTGGGGCTGAAAGCTCGCTGAAATTAGGAATGAACTTTCCTAGGTAATTAATCATCCCTAAGAAGCGTTGGAGAGCTGTGACGTTTTCAGGTGTGGGCATCTTTTCAATTGCTTTGGTCTTTGCTGGGTCAGGCTTCAAGCCCTCGCTTGTGAAGACGTGGCCAACGTAGCAGGCTTCTTTGAGACTGAATTTGCACTTCAGGGGGTTAAGTCTCAGCTTGACTTCCCTTGCACGGTCGAGTACTTTTCTGAGATTGTGTTCATGCTCTTTCATATCTCTTCCACCGATGAGTATGTCATCGACAATGATAGCACAGGGGTATCCAGCAAAGATCTGCTCCATTGCACGCTGGAACACCTCACTGGCTGAGTTTATTCCATATGGCATTCTTAGAAAGCGGAATCTGCCAAACGGTGAGCTGAAAGTTGTGAGCATGGATGATTGGTGGTCAAGTGTTATCTGCCAAAAGGAGCATTTCGCATCCAAGACGGAAAAGACTTTGGAGTTAGGCATTTGGGCGGCTATCTCCTCTATAGTACGCATAGGATGATGTGGGCGTTTTAGTGCTTTATTCAAGTCTCTTGGATCGATGCAGAGTCTGATCTCATCTGAATTTTTCTTGTGGGTCGCCACCATGGACGACACCCATTCTGTTGGCTCTGTGACAGGGGTGATCACACCCAACTCGACCATACGGGTTAATTCTGCTCTAACCTTGTCTAGCATTGGAACTGGTATTTTGCGTGCTGGCTTTATTACTGGTGTGACTTCTGGGTCTATTTTCATGGAATAGATAACCGGAAGTTTACCAAGTTTATCTTCGAAGAGGTCTGAATACTCTGAGAAGATCTGTTCTGAAAAGGTGCTTTCCACTTCCTTAGTCACATGGTGGACTTCTTTGTTTAGTGTGATTAATTGTAAGTGAAGTGAGTCTGGTAAGCCAAGTAGGGGTTGTACGTCTCGTTTCACTATGAAGAACTGCAGAGGGTAGTCCTTGCCTGCAGAGTGGCATGAGAGTGTTGCTGTGCCAGCTGTTTGAATTTCCTCTCCCCCATATGCCACCAGTTTAGTGTTTTGTGATGGCATGAGTTTTTCATCATGTCTCAGTTGTTCAAAAAGGTTAGCTGGCATGACATTACATTTGGCGCCAGTGTCCACTTTGAGCTCTAAGGGTTTTCCATTAATATGCACCGTGGTGAAAATGTCATTCTTGTATGGAAAGCAGGGATTTATAGTGTCTATGTCAATTCCATTCACATAGAACATTTCTTCATCGCTGCCGTGCGCCTGCATTTCAATGTGGTTTACGGGTCTCTTTTTGAATTGCCGTGTTTGTGATGACTTGCAGCATTTCTGGAAATGATCCCACTTCTGACACCATGTTTGTCGTTCAATAATGACTCAGGGTTCGTGAATATCATCGAGCATCATTTACTTCGAAACAAAGCAACCATTACACGTTAGTCATTCCATTCCAGGGGGCGGGTCCCCTCCTCTTGCTTCCCGTCTCACTGCGTGCATGCGCAGCATACTAATACGGAACAGGTATATTAAAGCAGCATTAATGAACAACATTGGTCAGATGTTCTACAGTAGCGTTCACCTTTGACTCGTCCTCCTCAGTTTATCCTAAAACCCCCACGTTTCTCCTCCCAGCAGCTTTTATGACTCTCAGGCTGGGACCAGCGTTTATCGCTGAGAGGCGGCGGCAGCAAGCTCTTCCCTAAAACAAACGTTTCTGTCATTTTCACCATGATAGAAATCTTCTGCCGTCCAGAACAAACAAACGAGGAGACGTGAAGCAGCTGCTGTAAGACGAGTGGTCTCGTTTATCTAGCTCTGTGAGGACCAGTTGTTAAAAAATGAAAGCAAATTAGCCCAACACACAGGTCTGTCTGAGGGTTCAGAGGTCGACACGCGAAGTTTCCGATACAAAAGTCCAACCTGTTCAAAGTGTCTTTCTTTTCTTTTTATCCAATTCAACATAAAATATCCAATAAACCTGAAGAAACATGATTCAGAAGTGACTGTGCAAACCAATGAAACCATCCCAGAAGCTGTGGGATGAAACTGCACTTAAAATGGGACGTAAGACATTAAAAAACACCTCATGCACGCCTGACAAGTCAGAAATGTTCCAACTTAAGAATCTTGGAACATTTTGGCCAGTTTGTCCAGAAAGTCCTAAAACTGAGAACATAGAAACCTGAACAACAGCCCTACAAACTGAAATATGAAACGTCAGACAGGATAAGAGCGGCAGGATGTTTCTCAGACACCTACATGTGTGCTCATTACACCTGGGAGCGCCAAAGTGTGTGTGTGTGTGTGTGTGTGTGTGTGTGTGTGTGTGTGTGTGTGTGTGTGTGTGTGTGTGTGTGTGTGTGTGTGTGTGTGTGTGTGTTGGCGGCAGCTACATGACTGGACACACACGCACATCAGACTCAGTTTGATCGAGTACAGATTAGCGTTGTTATGTGAGCAGATAAATTGAGAAGAATTTTAAACGAGAAGAATCCAAAGAGAGAAAACGTGACTCGACACTAAAACATGAATGAAAGCAATGGGAGGAAGCTCCAGCCTGCTCGGTGCAGGTGTTGCAGGCACACCTGTATTCACGGCGCTGTAATGACAACAGGAAACGGCTCATAAAGACATCTCCGAGGTCACTTTGACTTTGGCCTCCGGGCCTCACGTGTAAATGTTTTTTAGGGTGTGGATGAGAACAGAAAATAAATATCAGCGTCAGTTTAGATGTCCTGCTGTTAAAGAAAACACAAGTGTTCTCTGAATAGCGAGGGATGGATTGATGGCACACAGATGGGAGTCTCCTGCCTTCGGGAAAATGAGCTCCATTAAAGATAAATGGATGTGCTTCCTCAGCAGACGGCTGTAATCTAAGCGGAGCTCGCTGCCTACGTGCCGCGTGGAGCGTCTGAGCTGATGGGGCGATAACGGCCGAGTGTGGTCTGCTCAGACTCACGGCCTCAGCTTGTTTAAAACATCATCAGCGACATGCAGAGCGACACAGATCTACATCATGATATTCAGCCTCTGCCCTCAAAGTGCACAATGAGAAGTTTATCTGTGGGTGATTTTAACTGTGTTTCACAGATGCAACCTGTTACTTTACGCTACACTGAGAAACACTCATTACACTACACTCAGTGTTTGTACAGAAGCAGTTTTTGTAGCGTTGCCTCTACAGGACAGTTTAAATCACAAGTGCAGACTGTCAGCGTCACTTCAAGGAGTTTAAAATTTGTCATGAATTGTTCTGGACTTTCATTCATTTTTATGTACAATAACTGGACAGACTAACTTTAATTTTAAGGACTGGTTTAACTACTTTAATACTAGTCAGTCTAAACTGTGAGGCGCTTTCACCTGCTGCCATTCATGCCCACGCCATCACCCTGCTGGTGTCTGCTTCAGCTTTTCCCATCGTTCAGCTCCAACTTCATCTTGGTTTCTGTGCCGGCTTTTTTTCTGGCTAATCCAAGTTTTCCTAAGTCGGGTCTGTCCTTCTTGTTCTTCAGTGGAGTGCAGTCTATCGTAAACTCTGTATTTCCACTCATGTCCCGATTCAGACCTCATCATCGCGTTCACTCGCTCCCATGTTGTGCGGAGGTTTTCTTAAACAAGGAAAGACGTCTGCACCACGATTTGTCTCCTGTGTGTTTCAGACCTTTCAGTGTTGCTGATCCCGTTGGTGGATTCCTTCTTTTTGAGACTTTTTAAGCAGATTGTGGATTTTTGCTGTTCTTATTTTGGTTTAATTTTGGTTTTTCATGGTAATAACGGCCACCTTCACTTCAACTGCCTGTCAGTCAATTGTTTAAGTACCTTTAAACTCAGGAGTTTAGATCATTCCTAAACCATTAATGCAATTTTATCTTTAATGCAAATGATAATTCGCACTCAAAACACATCTTGATATTCATATCTTCAAGATTAGGCTTCAAACTTTCCTTTTTGCTAAAGCATATAGTTAGGGCTGGACCAGGTGACCCTGAATCCTCCCTTAGTTATGCTGCAATAGATGTAGGCTGCCGGGGATTCCCATGATGCATTGAGTTTTTCTTCTTCACTCACTATGTGTTAACAGACCTCTCTGCACTGAATCATATCTGTTATTAACCTCTGTCTCTCTTCCACAGCATGTCTTTATCCTGTCTTCCTTCTCTCACCCCAACCAATCACAGCAGATGGCCCCGCCCCTCCCTGAGCCTGGTTCTGCCGGAGGTTTCTTCCTGTTAAAAGGGAGTTTTTCCTTCCCACTGTCGCCAAAGTGCTGCTCATAGGGCGTCATATGATTGTTGGGTTTGTCTCTGTATGTAGTATTGTAGGATCTACCTGACATTATAAAGCACCCTGAGGTGACTTTTGTTGTAATTTGGCGCTGTATAAATAAAAATAAATTGAATCTTTGTGGGGACCAAAATGATATGAATACCCGACGTGTGTGTGTGTGTGTGTAAAGATGCACACAGAGGATTGTGAAGTTATTTGAATGAAAGGCAGAAACGTGACAATGTTTGTCTAGATTGTGTTTGTGCATTACGTCGTCCTGATCACTGAGCCAAACACTGACTGCGCCCAGTGTTATTGTAGGTCTCTATCTTACCGTATAAAACGCCTTGAGGCGTCTGTTGTTGTGATTTGGTTTTATAAAATCAAACTGATTGAATTAGACCTGCTGCTGAAGCTCCACGTGTTGCTGCTTTGATAGCACCATTACTGCGTGCAGCACCACGGGAAAGCAAAGACCTTCACAGTTTTGGTGCAGCCTTCTGAACTGAAGCATCGTGATTCACCGCATGCAGTAGAAGTAGTGAGGAGCGATAAAACGAGTTGGATGCCCTAAAATGTTTCAGCTCTTTGAGTTTTAATGAGTCTTTTATCAAAAGCATCTTTGGTGTGAGGAAACACTGAACTCTATCCTTTCCCCTGTGAAACATGAAAGGCTTCTGTGGTGTTTTTACTTCACCAGTGAGCAGTTTGTTTCTTCTTGCTGGTATCTGGCCGTGCTGTGAAAGGCACGTCGCAGTGACCCTGCAAAAGCCTGTCATCTCCTCCACAGTGTGACTTATAAGCACAGGCTGGTCACATTTCTGAGGCTCGGCTGTGGGCGCAGCCGTCCTGTTTCATTCAGACTAATGAGGACGTGTCTCTGCAGGTGAGCTGGTCAACATGTTGTTGTGTCAGCAGCAATCAGCCGCCTCATTAGCCTGTCGCTGTGCGCTCACGTGTTCAAGTGGCTGTTTGTCAGCAGCACAGAAGGTCACGGCCCGCTGTCTCAGTTTGACCCAAATACCCGAACCCCAAATTTCCCAGGACAGACCTGAGAACATTTTGTATTCGGAGAGAAAAACAACAATCTCTGCGTAAATATCTCGTTACGCATCCTGGCTTGTCTCTGATTGGTCGGCTGATGCTCAGTCAGCTGTCACTCCAATAAACAGGACCAAAGACTGGAAGCATAAATTCCAAAATGTTCCTCCTGCTGTTTATTTTTAGCACCACTTGCTTTTCTCCCAACTTTTTTGCTGCGAATACTTTTCATGAAATAGTAAAATATCTCAGTTCGAATATGAGTTTATGAGATGTGCAAATTATTGCATTCATACTTTGTTTACATTTTACACAGCATCCAAACGTATCTGCAGTTTGTGTTGTATGTATGTTATATGCAATTACATTGGCCCAAATCTAAATTAGACAGAGTTTTGTCTCTCGGTGAGCCCTGAGTGTTTAACCTGCAGAGACGAAGTAAATGCAGACGAGGCAAGGAAGAGGAAAAGGGAGCGCAGAAGGAAAGCAGCAAGTATAAAAGAGAAGGTGGCGAGGGAAGTAAGAAAAATGAGAAAGGAAATGATGTTTCACATAAAGGATGATGGGATGGAAGGTTGTCTGTGTGTGCGGCTACTGCAGGTAGGGGAAAATCTAGACAGTGTGGAGTGAACGTCGGACAGGAAACAATCAGTGTCCTGATGTATAATTACACTTTGATCCTTTTCCTTTTAAGTAAGTGATGCAGATTGTTGCTGTGAGCCTTTCTGGAGTGAGGCAAACAAACATAATTCCTCTTATTACTGAACTTTCATCCACATAATGCAGTGTTGCCACGAGTTTACAGGCAGGCGAAATAAATGAATGGATGTTTTTATCATCTAAGAGCCCAAATTCCAGGTTTGAAGCTGTTGCTTATGGACCAGATTACGTGTCACTGTGATCCTGAAACAAGATATTTTTTATTAGTTTATAGTCTTCAAAAGAAGTATTCAGCTGGAGGCATGGTTCTTCTAAATACCAGTACAAACTGGAGTCCTTTCACATGTGAGTGTAGTTAATTCAGTGCTTTTCCTCCACAAAATAAATGCATCACTGATTACATTTGGGGACGTGTGACAGACGGGCCCTCATCTCATTCCTGCTGTTCCTGCCGTCTTTGTTCCTGAGCAATCCCTCCTCACGCGTTGCTTTCTGTGTCCTCACGTGTCGCTCTGCTTCCAGCTGGTACCGGTCCAATTTTTCTCCCCCGTTGTGTCCCAGAAAATTTGCTGTCTCCGTAAACTCTGAGAGGTTTACGGAGAGTTTATGCCAACGAAAGGACACGAGTGTCCCAGTTCGGGTATGGCACTCACTTATTACAGATTTAAGGAAAGTGCAGAGAGGCCCCACTGAACAGTAACACAGTATTTCACTACACAGATCAGAATTCATCACCGGGGTAAAGGAACTCAATCAAGCTGTTTGCGAACTTTCTTCATAATAACACCAAAAACTAAATCCTGGAGATCCTCGGGTACTGTGATCTGTTCCCAGATGGTGTTGCATGTTTGATCCACCTTCTCATTGATCCAGGCTTGGAACTGGGACTGGGAGTAGCTTATGACCCCATGAGGTTGGGTTTGTGTCTCCTCCTGGTCTCAGAATTGTTGAATGTGTTAGCCATGCATAGGTCCATTGCACCTGTCCATGATGGGTCATGTTTAGGCTACTAACAGATACATGTATGTGTTTACTGTAAAACAGCTGTAAGGAATTCTGGTTTATGTGACAGAAAAGTTAAAGGAGGTGAAAAGACAGAAGCTGAAGAACAAAGCAGCTAGAGGAGTGAAAAAGTCGAATTCTTCCGAGTTCATTCACCATTTTAGTAAGTTTACTGCTGAAGAGACACAAGATTCATGGATGTTCTAACAACAGCACCTGTTCCCTGCAGGTTGGTCTGCTTCGGGTCCTCAAGTTGTCCGGTGACCTGCTGCAATTCCTGCAGGGCCTCCTGGTGGCGCTGGTGTACCAAGCAGAGGCCCTCAGAGAGGCCTCTCTGAATGCGGTCAGAGTTCGGACGACCATGTTGGCAGAGCTGCGTGTGGTTCGTCTGGTCCGAGCAGTACCCCTCCAAATCCAGGAGCTGCTTCAAGAGCTGAGGGAAGTGGCCAAGATCATCCTTCAGTTCGTGTTCAACACCACACCACTTTACAACATGGTGAGTAGAAAGCACCTGCAACACACCTGTAACACACCTGAGACATGTCGGGATTTCCAACTCCACTCCCCATTTGTTTTCAGCTGCAGAAGCCATCTCCTCAGGAGGTGGAGGAATTCTTGAACCAAGAGGAGCTTGTATCCGACAACTCGTCTCGTCGTGGCTCCAGTAACAGCCTCTTCCTGAAGGCCATGGACGGCCGTCCTCGCCGCCGCCGGAGCCTGTACTCCCGCACTGCACGAGGTTCCGGGGGTCCTGTGAGCCCCGACCCAACTAATGGCTGTCGTCGCTCGAGTCTAAAGGAGCCCCAAGCCGCAGAGGTGGAGGGCACGCCCCTCCCTTCCGAAGGCGCCGCCCTTCGACGGCCATCTGCCGCCGAGCTGCTCCTCGCCCCGCTCAAACAGTTCGTCTCCCAGAGCCAGAAGGCCTTCGAGTACCTGACCCCCAACTCCTCCGAAAATGCTGCCAACGCTACAGAAACAACCGACTCCTAAACACCACGCTGAGGTTTGACCCCACCCTTATCCCCCACCGACCGCGGCCTTTGACCCCGACCCCCGAGCGATTACAGCCGGCCACCTCAGTCCTGGATGATCAGACGAACCTGCCTCAGCTGCTGCTGGTTTGTGCGTTCGTGTTCAGCCGCAAAGCTGTCACCAAATTATCATTTGATCGCTGACGCCGTTCTCGCTGTGGACAGGCGGCAACATGCAAAACCTACAAGAGGTTTCCTAAAGGAGGTTTTTAAGACAGAAGAAATAAAAAAGGGCCCAAGACCGATTCGTATGGGACGCCTCCCAAAAAACACCGTCACATGAATCTAGAGTATCAGCCTGCATCAATGTAATTCCAGAGAAAACTCTGTCATTAGGTTTAATTGGGTTTAATGTCGAGCCACAAAGTCCCAAATAATCCCAGATCTGTTTCACATTTAGCAGAAAATGTTCTATATTTATTTCACAATTCTTTCAAATATGTTAAATGTATGCTGTTCATAATCTGCTTTGCTTTGTAGAAGAAGCAAGAAGCCTTTAGCCACATTTCATAACCTTTTTCCAGTCACAGAGTTGATGAGATGTGACTGAAAGCTGTTTTGTTTTTTTGGTCAACGTGCAGCTTGGTTATGATGTTATTTTGTGTTTTGCTCCTGATAATCAAGCACTGATGCAAAGTGTGGAGCAGGGAAATTATTTAACAATAGCAGTAAAATAATTTCCTGAACTTAAAGAAGGACCAAAGAGGAAGGAAAGCATATATTTTGGTTAAGTCTGATAAATTAGAATTAGAAGGTATTGTTACATTAAAAGGAGCAAAATGAAACAAAAAGGCTATACCAAAAACAGGTTATAACATAGGAAATGTGAGGTTAAAATGAAGTTAACACATAGGAGTTGTTTTTAGGCAGCATTTAGCTATGATGAAATGTATACAGGAGTAATTGCTTATATGCTTAAACTTAATTGATTAAAGTGGTTGTTTTTCTTTTGGAGCTTTTAGTAGAATAGGCTGGTTCTAATGATTTTTTGTTAAAAAGGTGGACAGTTTGTGCACAGGATGTTGATGATCAGATAAGGGAAAAATAGAGCGAGCAACCGGACGTAAAAGCAGGGCTTAAAGAGTTTTAAAGGGATGAGTAACGTTGAAGAATATATATAAATACAAGTCAATAAGTTAAGAACATAATTAGGATCATGCTTTTGATTACAGAGTCCCAAATAGGATAAGTTAGGGAGGTGCAGGAAAAGGTGTTTTGTTTCCTTTGCAGAAGATCTCGGCGACCACAGGAGGGGCGAGGATGCTGGAGATCTCGAGGCCTCATGAACCAAAAGAGAGGGACCGAGAAAACCTAAGCTTACACATGGAGTGTTCTCGAATGGGAGCTGGTTGAGCCAGAGGACGGCTAGAGAGGGTCTGAGCGAGGACACAATGTATTGCGACCTCTGGAACACCAGAGGTCGCGAGAGGGAGTGTGGAGCAGGGAAATTATTTTACTGCTATTGTTAAATAATTGTCATCATTACCATTGCATTAATAATATAATCTGGAGTTTATATTGCGTTTAGAGGTTTAAACAGTGTGTCTTTCAGAAAGGCTAAAAGTAACAGGACAGGAAACAGGCTTGGAGAGTTTTGCAGAAGTGAAAGTTATTTTGAGCAGCAGGCTAAGACGAGGCTTTAACAATGTAACAGATAGCTTTAAGAAGGCCTTAAGATGTTATGCATACAGTTATTATGTTAACTTTGTATTCCAGGTGCAGTTATGACTATTTTATACACAATGCATATCTGTGCTTATTAAAGAGTTGGAGCTCGGTCAATTAATTGGGGGTTGGAAGCTTTGTTCGGCGCGATGTCCGGACAATCTATTGTGCAAGTGACTTGGAGCCATAGAAGGAATTGCAGTACATGCTTACAAAACACTTATATCAGGTCATTTCATATTAAGGTTTTAGTAGAGGTTCTTGGTTAAAACATTTATTTAGTAGAAGACATACATATAGTCTCAGTGAGCCTCTGGTCTGGTGAAAGGTCAGAAGTGCAACAGGTGAATTGAGAAAGAGCATGTGGGGTCAACACACACACACACATGAGTTAGATTTATTTAGAGGAGAGATTAGTCATGTCTCGGCAAGAAAGAGGAACAATTCACTTTAAGACAAGAACGGAAAGTACCAGCCATGAAAATAGAAGATGATCTTCTGGGTTAAAAGTCATTGTGGTGTTGATCTGATCTATGTATAAAATGTATCTGTGATGCATGAAGGGGCGTCAGTAAATCAAACCCTGATGCTATAAAATATCTGTTTATGCTTTGATTAAGTTGAAGATTAATTCCTGTCTGTGTACAGATTATTCTTCCTACACGTGTGTTCATTAAAAATCATTGTTTGACCAAGAGCTTCTGGACCAAGGGTGGTTTGTACTCTCCTTCCTCAATTTTGAACCTTAACAAAAGTAGTGATGAAGGCTCTGTGTTGTTGGTTGGAGATGTGTGGATGGGTTTGATACCAAGACTTGTTGGGTAGACGAATGTTCGCCAAGTTCTGAACTTTATTATGTAAAAAAGACAGATGCAGCAGAATCTAGTCAAAGTGATCAGCGGTGGTTGTAATTGTCCAAAATATCGAGCACGTTGAAATATTTCACGTTCAAACCTGTCAGGAAGTGACCCGTTTTATTTGGACAGAAATTTGCTGAAACTCATTTAATCTCTTTTAATTAATATAGTTTTGATAATTTAGAAGTTATCATTGGTTTTATGGTTGTCACTCTTGTCTGTATGAAACCACTTATGTAAACGATGATCTGAAAGTGTTTCTGACTGAGCCACAAGTTCAAATAAAAGCTTCGTCAAACCTCAGAGGACTGAACAGTGACTTTGGTTCATGTTGTTTATTCAGGTTTGAATTTCAGGGGGAAAAATTTCTGTACAACACTGATATGAATAAATAGATTTATGTACAAAAAGAAACATTCATTTTACAGTACAGATAGGTTCTTTTGTTCTCATATATCCCAGATAGCTGGGTCAGCTGACGGCGGGCCACTCGTTCATCCAGGAGCTAAAAACAGACTGAACCCAGCATTCCTGCAGGTCCATGATGGTGTAAGTTTAGTGTCTGGAGAACCTGATAACCTGTTTGAAATCACAGCCAGAAAAAACGCTGATCGTCAGTCAGTGAGCGAGTTCACATCTAAACCAGTTTTTTAATCCAACAGAAATGTAAGTAGCTGATGAATTAAAGACGTCCGTCTGACACACAAAACTTTCCGACATTCCCACCAGGCTGCAGAGTCCTGATGATTTCAGATGTTTCAAGGGGAACTCGAGAATTTGTTGAGCTTTTAAAATATTTTCTGAAACAATGGAAATTTAGTGCATGCTTGCTACCTTAGCATGCTAAAGACTATACACAAGGCTAATGCTACAGTCAGTGTTTTTGCACGTTTGGTCACAAACCAAAGAATGGAGCACATAATGTCGGCCCTATTACAACACTATTGGTTCGATAGAATGGTTACCAGAATTTAATCAGAGGAGGTTACGTGACTGAAGTCAGTCGGGTTCACGCTCTTCGGTGCTGGAAGAGTTCGTCAGCTCATCGGATGGAAGAGCATCCTGCCTGTGCGGCTAATGGAAAAGTCAGAGGACCACCTGTGTAATTAGGATTCATCCTCTGAGGAAGAAACTTTGTGTCAGTGTCTGATAAGTGCCGAGATATTCATCGCCTCTCTGCTAGCTGAGCTAAAGGTCTTCAGCTCCAGCTGCCCCTCTTTATTCTGAAACAACTTTTCTCTGACCAGCTTTACCGTCGACCTTCCAATAAAGAATCGTTCTCTCAACCTCCTCAGCCCGTCTCGTATCTGACCTTTGACTTCACTCAGGAGGCATCTGACAGGATATTCTCGCCCTGACGTTTTCATCTCATCAGAATGAGCAAAAACAACCTTTGCATGTTGAGTCTACTCCGCCCGTTTCTTTGCAAACACTGCAGACACGCTCCTGACGATCCCTCGGACGCCGGCCATGCTTTTTCTTATAGCTCGTGTCTCTTTCACGAGGTCGACCAGGCGGTGAAACACCAGCAGGACGCCGTGGTACGTCTCCGCCGCGGACACCTCGAAGAAGCCACACTGTTGGGACAGGGCGAGCAACCGTCCCTCCTCGCCAGAGACGCTGCGGTGCCGCTGCAGGTCGCGTTTGTTTGCCACGATGATGATGGGGACAGAGGACGGCTTCCTGCTTCGACGTATCTGCTGCAGCTGCTGCTGGACAATGTCGAAGCTGCTGCGATCACACATGTTGTAGACGAGGATCATCCCGTCAGCCCACTGCAGCTGTTTGTCGCTGACGGAGGAACTCTTCTCTCCGGGCTGTGGAGAAAGCAAACGCACAAACTCTAAAATTCATGCTCACATCATTATTTATGGTGTTAATATGCAAATTTGTGCAAAAAGGTTCCCCAAACTAATCTGTCGAACTAAACTAACCACACGCTCGATATAAACGATTGGTCCTCAGTCTGCATTCTGTCTATTGACCATCAGGGGGCGACTCTTCTGACGTTCCTTGGTATAGAGCGCTATTGGAGACACTTGACCTATGACCTTAGCAAACACTTTCCCCATGTTTATTTTATTAATCATGTTTACCTCAGATTTAAGATGCCCTTTAATCACCATGGATACTGATGTGTGGTACCTGCTCCATCTTTAGCACTGACCTTTATTATATTTTTCAAATCTGTTTGCTCAGCCACAATTTGGGAACCAAAAAGGTGTTTTAATATAAAGGATCACATTTTAAAGAGCTGGAAATACACCTGTGTGTGTGCGAGGTGCAGCCAGGTGGAGACCTACCTGTGCATACTGAGAGTCCCAGATGTTGAAGCAGATCTCCTGCCCATCAATTCTGTCAACTCGGCTGTAAACTGACTCTGAAAGAACGCGAGATAAAGGGGAAGCGTGAATAAATATTCATAGTACTGACACTGAATAATGATTTCGATCAGTCGGAGCATGTGAACACAGACGTTCTCTCTGACTGAGCAGACAGAGCTCTCACCGATGTCGCCGTACTCGCTGATGAATCTCCTGGTCAGAAATCTGACGGTGAGAGCTGCACAGAGAGAAAAGATCATTAGATCAAAGAAAACACTGCAAAGTAAAAACAGAAATCAGAACATTGAAATATGTTCATAGTTGACTACAGAGCTGCTTCCTCTGAGCAACATTTGAGCTAGAAAACTAGAAATGAAGTGAAAATACGAGAAGAGAAACATAAAGAGGAGGATATTTCTAACGAATCAACATGAAAACGTTCTGTAAGCAAAGGTGAAATATTCTGGAAATGAGCCAGTTTGATCTTTACTCACCGGACTTGCCGACATTGTGAGCTCCGAGCAGCAGGATGTTCACCTCCACCCTCTGCTGGTTTCCCTCCATCGCCTCCATACGACTTTTCTCCTGTACCACCATCAGGAATCAGTTCAGGTTTGCTGACAATAGATGCCAAAGATCTGGAGGCGCCGCTTCAGATCGCCGGCTTATGTACCCCGTGTGGGCGGGGCTTCGGAGCTGTGAGTCACAGCCCAGTCTGACTGCAGCCCGTGCTTGGTGGAGGGTCTTATCTGGAGTCTTATTACAGCAGTAACGAGGCAGATATGAGCATCTTTGTGTACGTGCTTGTGTCGGTGTCTTTTTGAGGGTATTTCAGGGCTTTCACTAATTGTGGGAACATTTTAGGACATTTTTGCACCACTCTGATTGGTGGGTGGGGGTGGGAGTGGGGTGGTGGTGATATAATGACCTTTCTCTGTTGTTTACAACCTTTCTGCTTTTATACCATCTGACCTGTTTTGAAGTGAGGGGACATTGAGGGCGTGTCTCTGTCTCATTTTTCAGTTATTGGGACATTTTTGCATCGTGTGAAAATCTGCAGATTTGTGCAGCTGGGTTCGTCTCAGTGGGGAAAGACTATGTGCTGCAGAGCGCGTCGATTAAACGACGAGCTTCGTTTCTGCGCCTCTTTGGCTCCACCTGCTGGCTCCCAGCTGAACAACCTTATTCTTCCTGTTTTTCTTCAGCAGCCGCAGAACTTAACTGATTATTATTTTCCTCAACAAATCATTTAATTTGATATCAAATTTCATTTCATTTCCAACAAATTTAGACCAAGTTATCTGATCTTTATTCATTACTGGATCCCTCGGGGCCATATTTGGTGTATAAATCATGCAGACAAATATGTGACCTTTGTATCATCGACTCTAAGACTCTCGAAGTCCTCGTGTACCTAAAAGTTTACACTTAATCATTTGGTTTAAACGCGGTTTGTCCCACCGCACGATTTTCAGCCTACCGAGAAATTTCAATAAGACAACGATCAAAGTCTCACGGGGTTTCCACAGCGGATGGTGCATTTGGCAGACTTTCACGGCCTCCTGATGCAAGCACAAAGGAATTTGTGTTCCGAGTAAAGATGTGATTTACAGTCACGTGAAAAAAATATTTAATGGTATTTTTTAAAACACAGCCCAACATTTTCTTTGATAAAATGTACAGCCGAAGAAGAATCCACGTTTAGATTTGAATTCTTGTTCTGATTCCCGTTTCTCTTTTTCAGTAGATTTTTATTTTTTCGATGAGTCATCAAAGTAAAATTATTTCAAATTCCTAAAAAAAGGGAACATAAACACAGACTTTCACAATAAAGTTTGAACACAGGTATGTGCATGACATCGAACTGCGCACACAAAGAAACGAGTCAGCGTTCCCCAACCAACACCAGGGGAAACATGAACCGGCTCATTGGTTCCACAGACGTGTGACTGGGATCCGTTTGGACACGACAGCTTTGACATATAATTATTAAAGAAAGAGAAGACAGCGACATGAAGTGATTAGAAAACAAATCGCGTCATAAAGCTGGAATGAAAGAATAAACAACAGCTGAGACCTCAGCAGGATGTGAGTCAAATACTGAAGACAAAGATCAAATACAGAGTCGCCTGTTACAATAAATCACATGTCGACTGAATGTTCACAGTAAATACACGAGACTCATCTCAGATACAAAGCCAGTCAGTTATGGAAAAGAACGTTTATTTTAATGTTATATTTTTATATATGTCAAACAAAGTAAATTCTCTGCGTATTTCATCGTAAGAGAAAAAACAACGTTCGTGTAAAACATGAAATATCAAACGAGAAAACTCGGACTAACCTGTAAACATGTCACGCTACTCGCTGCAGGCGTGCGCGCCTCAGCTTTCAGGGGAAATACCAAAAATTAGAACACGTTATGGCTGATCAGCTGCCAAAGAGATGAAATCTGACAGTAGTAAAGGTAACAATACTGCCACCGAGGACTCGCTGTAATTACAAAAGTAACAGCTTCCTGTCTGAATGAACGTGTCACACTCACTTTACATAAGGCGGTAAAATCGAGCCCGGCACAAAGTCTCAGACGAAATCACCCGTTTAATGTTTATAAAGTCAGAGCGCTCACAGCACGGACACTGGGCCGATCGATGCCGCCATCATTTCATCCCCTTTTGAAGAAAAATGTGAAATACTGAAAAATTATTGCCTCTAAGATGTGACCACTCCCAGAAAAATGAACTTTTTCATACCAAAAATATTGTTTAAAGTTCAGACCAAAATCATCGATTACGACTCGCAGATGCAGCGAACTGAGTGCAGAAATACAGAAGCGCTGGCGAGGACGCGTCCCGCCCACCGCAGAGGAAACCTTTAGCGGTTCTTCACGCTGTCAGTGAGAGACGACGGGGTTAATACTCCTGTGGGGTTACACGCGGCGGCCACTCAGAAACTGACTTCATCATCAGCGGCTGGGTTTCCAGGTTCTGTGGGCGGCTTTAAATTAAGGCACATGGTGTTTCTGAAAAATGCTTTTTAAAGTTACTCGTGCTGTAACTGTCTACAGCTGCCTGCTGTGAGCTCAGATGCTTCCTGTACATCAGAGTGCAGCACACCTGGAGGAGCTCCCCCTGCACCCCTGGAGGAGCCCCTGCACCCCTGGAGGAGCCCCTGCACATCTGGAGGAGCTCCAGCACCGAGCGCACAGAGCCGAGCTTCCACCGATCAAATCTGCATCAGGACAGGTTTTTATTTTCTTTGAGCCGCTGAAACTCTGATTTTGGTTTTTAAAAGCAGCGAGGAAACAAACCGATGAAGGCGGAGCAGACGAGCGTGTTTCCGGTCACACGCACGGTTAGTCGCGTCGTTTCCATCGCGCTACGTTCAGTCTCGCTGGGCTTTTCACACAAACTTATGACATCTGAAGACGGCCCCTTGCTACAGGAAACTGCGACGGGCAGTTTCTCCTTCATTTTATGTGTAAAGGTCATATACGAACTATTGCTGAGGTCACTCGTACATTCATGGGTTAAAAAAGAAAAAAAGCAGCTGTGCAGAGTTTTCTTGGTCATTTAAAACCTCCTCAGTCATCGTCTCTCTTTCTCCTCTTTGGACCAGGACTTCCCTTTAGATCCAGAAAGTCTCTCAGTCTCTTCCTGAAGTCCTCGAGTTTGGATTCCGGTATTAACCCTTCTTCTTTTTCCAACTTTAACCTCTCGTCTTCTCGGCCATGCTGCGATCTGCTTGCGTGTCCAGCGGCAGTTTGCGGGTTTGAGTTCGGTGCGGTGAGGAGTGAAGGATGGAGCTCCGAACTCAGAGTTTCCACCAACTTCATCCGGAAACTTTCCCGCAGTTTCTGCAACTCGTCGTCCTGAAAACAGCAGAGAGAAGGCAGAGTGACGGCTCGTCCTGCTGCTCAGTTATCTCAGCGAGTCTGCGCTGAAGCCGAGCGTCGGCAGCTCGGCGTCACTGAAAGAAGCCAAAGCTCGCGCGTCAGCTGCACGGCAAACATGGCTGCAGGCGGTGAAATCAGCCCTAAATTCTGATTATTTATTTTCAAATTATACGTCCAACATCTTCAGACGTGAAACACCTGTGAGGACGAGAAAGGAAGCCGGCGCAATGACGCCACACTCACAGCAGTGCTCGATGAGGTCGAGAATAATTAGCCGACACTAGCGGACAGGTATCACCTGAACAGGTAAGACTGACTCCAGGTCATTTTCCTGCTCTCTCTTTAAACTCGGGGAACTAACAGTAGCAGCAGGTTAACAGGAAGCACGGCTTTTGCAGCCGCTAAAAAGGCGCCGTATCCTTCAGGTTTCTTTGACGTTTCAGGGACAGGTGCCGCGGGGTGAGGGGCGGGGAAAAGCTGATCAGGACCACAGACTCTCACATCCACAGCACAACTCTGCTGCTCTTATCACCGAGGCAACGCCACTCAGGCTTCATGGTAAAACTCTGCCTCCTAGTGGTGAAAGTTTAAGGTACAGTTTTAAAACAAATACCTGCATAAAAAAGTTGGACGTTATGAAGGCGAGCCATATTTTACTTTGTGTCCTTATAACTGAGCAGCTGTGCTCACAAGCACAAACAGCCCTTTAGAGACCTGGATTATTATTATTATTATTATTATTATTATTATTATTAATGGAATAATTAATGTGTTTCATCCATCCGGCATTTTAATTTCATGATAGTATCAAAAAGTACAGTTTAACACCGTCTCATTAATTCATTAAAGAGAGACAAACAGTTCATCGGCTCCGTGTTTGACTCCACCTGCTCCGTGCGTACCTGAGAGGCGTCTTTAAACAGAGTCCACATGTCAGAGACGAGCTCCGCGGCCGTTTGATACGGAGGAGGCCGGCGGAGGGTCAGGCGGTCCGATATAGACTTCAGCCGAGACAAACCGCCAAACTGAAGAGAAGAAAACAGAAAGTCTTCATCGCTGTGACCTGATCAGGCTGCAGGAGCGCCACCTGCTGGTTCAACGACAGCTACAGGAGACCCTTTATTTTGCGTTTCCCAGGTTTATTTTCATTCATGCACCTTTTATGAAGTGTATAAACTTGTTAGCTGCTAAAAGCTTCTACTCTGACTGGAGCTTTGTTCAGACTGACCTGAGAGCACCGACTGCAGACTTCAACCTTCAGATGCAGAACGAGACACTCGCACCTCTGAAAAACAAAAACAGACAACACACAAAACTTTAGAAGAAAATCTACCACAAACCGATGGAGACAAGAGTCACGTTGTGAAGTGAGGTTCATGAGTAAGCGTTTGTGAGCAGACGCTGACCCTGAGGCTCTGCAGACTGAGGCTGGTGCGCTGAAGTCTCTCGGTGCTGTAGGGGTCCGACGGGTCTGACAGGTTCTGACATAATGAACAGGCCCACTCTGACCTGCAGGACAAGGTCAAACAGCAGAGGTCACTTCACTGTGTGATGTTACTGACACTCATAGTATGCACTTCCTGCAGAGGTTTTGATGCTCAATCACCAGGTAAGGAAGACCCAAAGAGCTGATTCTGTTCATCTGGACGTTTCCAGAGAAACGTTTCGTCATCATCAGGTGACGTCTTCAGTCTCAGCTGACTGCAGGTCTCAATCTTATAAACAGGACATTTGCACAATGACTGAAACCAGCCCACTGAGGAACAACGGGCTGTGAGGTCAGTTCCTTCAGCATTAAGACTTGTCATGACAGCAATTTGCAGTACGGCTGTTCGATATAACCATATATATCCATCGTTTCATTTTACGCTATCGTTTGTTTCGTGGTGTCGAAAAATAAACTGTTTACGTCAATATTTTTTCATGTTCTGATGTCACTGTAGTGACTATATTCATTTCTTAAAGTTCTCTCTTTCTCTTATATGTAATATAACCACACTACAGACGGACAAGCGCCTGTTTTTATGCGTTGTCGTTAGCAACAACGACGGTAACAGCATCGCGTGTCCGCTTGTTTATGTTCCACATAAACCTTTCACAATAAAGCTCAAGATCCTGTTGAGACTTTTCAAAATAAACTGAATCACATGAAAGAGCAGATTATTTACGGATGAAAATTTAAAAAAAGAGCCGCCAGGAGCTAAAAAATAAAGCTTAGACTCCAACGTTAGAACAGGCTTTTCCCCGCAGCACGCCGTGTAATAAATACTCACAAAGAAAACAGCGCCGTTACAACTTATGTCTAAAAATGTGTCGTTTCATGCATCGGTTAAAACACTCGACTCCAGCTGGAAACACTTCACACAAGTCGAGCTGCTCGAGATTCACAGAATTTACATAAATGTTAAACTTTTGTGACTTATATGGTTATCGGGACGATAGACGTCTTATATCGGGATATGAGATTTTGGTTAAATCACACAGCCTGATTTGCATATCAATGCTGAAGGAACTGACCTCCCAGCCCATTGTTCCCTCAGTGGGCTGTTTCAGTCATTATGTAAATGTCCTGTTTATAAGATTGAAACCTGCAGTCAGCTGAGGCTGAAGACGTCACCTGATGATGACGAAACGTTTCTCTGGAAACGTCCAGATGAACAGAATCAATGTTAAGAGACTTCCTGCAGAGGTTTCATAATAAAAGTAAATCAGGAAAGAGTTGAGTTTTGTTCATAATAACTTAAAATGAAAAAAACAACAACTTTTTGAATAGGCTTTAGATTGATTTTCAATCCAATGGTCACACATCAGTGGACTTCAGTCATCTTAAAGAAGCAAAAGGATAAAAATTATTTTTCTTACCAAAAGTCGAGTCCAACTGGGGGGACGTGGCAGTCTCTGTGGTATCCTCGACCACAGGCAGAGCAGATGATCGAAGTGCCGGGCGATGCACAAACCGAGCAGGCAAGAATCTCCAGGGTTATCGGAGAGTCTGGGGACGATTCCGGCTTCATGAAATCCTCTTTGTCAGCCGGCCCGTCTTCGGCATCGGACTGCAACGGAGCACAACGACGACAGTCTCTTAAAGCTGAGCGGTTCATTTTATAATCCAACTTTCTCAAGTTTGCCTGGGTTACAGATCGTGCATCCTACCTGACAGTCGTCGCTCATTTCCTCCAGGTAAATCTCATCTTCAGTCTCTCCAGGTAACAGACGAAAACTGGGAAGGGACCGTCCAAATCTTGGCAGGGACACAGGCAGTCTCAACACGGACACTTTGGGCTGCCACCGACTCAGACTGAAGTCCTCCTGTCCAATCACGGCGCTCAGCTCTTCGATGTCCTTGTCAGGAGTTACCAGTGTTGGTAAGTCGTCTTTTGGCTCGAGGGCGTTCGGTTTTGCTTCGTCAGAGACACAAGTGGCGTGCTCGGTTTCTTTCGTTTCCTGGACCTCCTCAGTATCTTGTATAGTGCTATCACAGCGAGAGTCAACCACCAAGCCCTCCACGGGAACCTGCTGAGTCTGTTCCTGAGGGGAGGGGGGATGAAGTGTGCTGTCGAGTTCCTGAAGCGAGGACAAAGGGCTGCTGGGTAAAGCCGGGCTCGTATCCTCCATGGTTTGCTGCTCTGACGGTAACGTGCCGCTCGGTCCGTCGCAGCTAGAGTTTCCCGCAGAAGTCTCTGGACTCACTTCTGTGATGCTGCTTTCCTCGAGGCCGCTTCGTTTCTGCGCCGAGGCCGGATGGAAAGCGCGATGATCAGGCAGCCTGATGAGAGCAGTCTCGTTGAGCAGCACCTGATACATACTCTGAGTGTTGGTCAGCATGACGATGGTGGGCTGGTTCCAGTGAGGACCAGCGGTTTGGTTCAGAACCTGCAGTGGTTGGACGGGTTTAAGTGAGGATAGAAACTGACCCGCCGACAGGGGGAACGTGGAGCCGGCAGGCAGCATGCTGAGAACAACTGAGGAACGGGAGGCGTCAGTTTGGGGGAGGAACAAATAGCTGGGAGATGAACAACTGGTGGCGGAGGAGGGAGAACTGATGAAGGACGACAAGGTTGGAGTGATAGAGGGAGCGAAGATCTGTGACGTACTGAGACTGCTGACTGGAAAAAGCGAGTGAGACGTGTGGAGCAGCGAGCGAGACGTGTGGAGCAGCGAGCTGTGCGCCGCTGTGGAGCAGGTGGTGCTGGGCGGGGTGGCAGAGGAGGAGTATACGAAAGCTACAGAGGACGAAGTGGACGAGGAATTCCAAAGAGATGAAGGAATGCTGACGGGAACAGGCGAGGCAGCGTTACTGCTGGTCAGAACAGCAAAGGTGGATGTGGGTGGGCTGGTGGAGGAGGAGTTTATGGTTGTCGAGGAGGTGGTGGTGGCATCAGAGTTGACTGGAACAAGTAGGTTAGGATTACTGAAGTTACTTGTTTGGGGGAGGAGGCACCAGGAGGACACGGGACGGGCGGAGTTTAATGTGGAGGAGGTGGCTGGAGAACCAGCCAACACCATGCTTGAATGTGTAACAAGAGGTTTGAACTGATTCGGAGAGGCGCTCGGCGAGTTAGAAATCTGAGCAGGTGGGCAGGTGGAAGAGACGGTTGGAGGAGAAACAGACGAGAGGCAGGCGGAGGAGGACAGACGAAGATTAGACTGATCGTAGGGCAAGAGCCACGCCGAAGGGCGACACGTGGAACTATCTGGAACAACCAGGTTAGTGACACGGCTGTCGAGAGTCTGGAAAACAGACGCGGTGGTGGCTGCTGGACAGGTGGAGGTGGGAAGAGGGGTGGATAAGGAGGAGGGGGGAAACGCAGACAACTGATTGGTTAAATATGGTGACGAGAAGCTACTGATGGTAACAGGTGTGTCGGGGGAGGTGTTGGCTTGAGCGATGGAGCCGGTGAACACTGGATTGGTGGAGGTGGAAGGAGTATAAGAGGAGGTGGAGGAGTGGGGAAACATGGAGGTTGTGGAGGATGGAGGAATAGTGGGCTGACTGGACACAAGTGCTGACAGACTGGGACGGGTGGAGATGAAAGGAGTGATGGAGGAGGGAAACATGGCGATCGTGGAGGACAGAGGAACGCTGGGCTGAGCAGACACAGACGTTGATGGTGGAGGGAGAACACTGGTAGTAGCTGGTGGGTTACAGTTCATAGCTTTGCCAGTTTGAGGGGTGCTGTCAGTGGGCAATGGAAAGGTGGAGGTGTGAGCAGGAGGGGTAATGGAAGTGGAGCAGCTGGATAAGAGCGTGCACAAAAGAGAGGCACGGCTGGTTGGAGCGCCTGGGGCATTACAGGATGGGGGGAGGGGCCTGTTGGAGGTTGCAGGAGAGGTGGCGGTTGGAGGGAGAGCATGACTCAACTGACCCGATGGGGAACTCGAGGGCGGAGATCGAGGATTGACCGAATCCTGAGTGCCAACCTGGTTGTGAGTGAGGAGATTATAAAGGGTTAGGTTGGGCGAAAATTTCCAAAGGGCCGAAGATGAACTTGACTGTGAGGATGGAGACGGTGTAGCAGCACAGTCATCAGGAACAGGTGTAGCACTGGAACCGGCCGTCTCAGTTTGGGGGCCGGGGGATGCCAGACAGGTGGAGGGAGACTTGAAAGAAGTGGAGTCTGTTCCATGTGTGGGGGCAGATGAGGATGTAAACGACAGATGAAGCGAATGAGAAGCAGAGGCGCTGTCCATCACGGTGCTGGAGATGGGGTTGCAGGTGGTGGTGGGAGGAGGGGCAGCAGGAGTCGCCGGAGTTCCTGTGTTTTTATCCAAGGTTGGTGGCACAGCGAAAGGGATCCAGGAAACATGAAGGTTACCTGGAAACCGAAACAATGGAGGAAGAGGAGATGGAGGAGGGTGCAGCAATTATTTTCTCTCGATTAAACTACATCCAAACTCAAACAGCATCGACATGAACTCTGAGCTCGTAAAATGATTCGGTTTGGTTTCCACACGTACGGCCGAGCATCCGCTGCAAAGCTGAAGACAACATAACAAACAGATACACGAGCGGACTTACAAAGCTCAGAGAGGGTTTCCTCGTAACCCAACTTGGTAATGAGCTTCACTTCAGGCATTTTCAGAGGGGGGTCCGAGTCCTGATCTAGAAGCTCCTTCATTTGGGTTTTAATCTGGCAGAGAAAACAAAGCACGGATAAAATGGTTGGTTCACCGTCTACGCTCTACATCACCAGATTAACGTTTTCTGCACAACTTCTGTTTGTTTGCAACAGTGTTGCGTTTTGTTTTCAAAGATTTTTATAAACAATGATTATCTGATATGATTGGGGGACGCTCATAGGGATCCCTGTGCATGACGTAAGAGTCACATGATGTGCGAAACGTCCCTTTTTAGGGGTTTTAATCTTTGTTGAGCCAGATAAGGGAGGAAAGCCTGGCTTTGATGGACTTTAGTCTAACTCTGTGGGGACGTACCAGTGAGGACTGGCTCCTCCCACAGTTTCGCATCTACAGCAGACATTAGTGAAGATAGGCGACATCCATGAACATGGAAACAACTCCAGTCTCTTTGCTTCTAACTGTTGTTGTTAGATTTCTGTCATGACTGTTCATGTATGATTTACATGTTTAAACGTCTCTATCGCTCTGTAAAGACTTCAATATTCAATATTAGTCACACAGCATTTTGAGAGTCAGTGCGCCTCGCATGTTTTCATATTATGGTATGATGAGTACAGCTGCAGTGTGTCTGCCACATCTCTGTGTACCTGTGCGGTGTGTGAGAGCAGGGTCGGCAGGTCGGTGAGATTTCGGGCCTTTTCGAGCGTTTCCTTCATGGACATTTGGCTCTGCTGCAGCTGCTTCATCTTCACCATCCTCCCCTGAATCTGCTCACATTCCAGCTCATACACCTTCTACACACACACACACACACACACACACACACACACACACACAAATCATTTTTTAGGCGCTCCATTTTTTTGTATTTTACCAGAAACGTTGGCGTGCGAGGCTGAGTGAGCACAGACGTTTGATACTGAGAGCAGCAGCAGATAAGACTCAAGGTTACGCTGAGGAGTGAAACTCACTGCAACAACTTCAGAGCACAGACTGAAAGACTTCTAAGAAACATCAGCAAGAAGAAAAATCTGTTCATAAATTCGGTTCCTATTTTGAGAAAAGATTTGCGTCACTTTCTAACAAATGAGAAACGTGCACTTGAAGCTGAGGCAGCGGATCAACTCTGGCTGCAGAAAACAAAGACTTAGATAGAGACGGGGACACTGCAGAGAGAAACAGGAAATGACATCAGCCTGCTAGATAGTCAACAATATTTAAAACAGCTGATGGATGTTACCTTTATGTCTTTGAGGAGTGACACCATTTTCACTTTCAGAAGTTTAGCAAACGCGACGAATCCCGCCTGCAGCTCGGTCCTCAGACGAGACTCTGTTTGCTCGATGCTCTGCAGCCTGAAACACAGCAGAAGCACGAGGGGGGGTTATTTTCCAGAAAGTCCTCAGACGGGACAGCGAGCACCTGAGGAAGGTTCAAGTTATTAATACTAAGTAGGAATGAGGTGGCGAGCTTTACCGCGTGGAGACTCAGAACAGTGAAATTCAGTGAATGTAACACAAATTCTCTGAATGTTTCCAAACATGAAGATAACGAGTAAAAGTCTGTGTGAGGATTCACAGCAGCGCGGAGGCTGACAGTGGGAGCGTTTCACGTTAACGAGCAATAACGACTTCGAACCCGACGCAGTATGGTGATGGGAGATCAGGAGGAGGCCCTGCAGCCTGTGGCGAGTGACACTTTGATCCTTTCCTGCTCCGTGTTTGAGACGTCACAGGTCAGGATGTTTATCAAGCCACGCTGCACACTTTCCAAGGGCAGCCACACATTATTCCCGTCCACGCTCTTCTGCTTATCGTTGTCAGGGTCACGGGGGGGTGGAGCCTACCCCGCAGAGTACACCCTGGACAGGTCGCCGGTCTGTCGCAGGGCCAACACGTAGAGACTGACAACCATTCACACTCACACACAGTATTCCCGTTTAAGAGTATTTCCAGTGCCACTGTGTAAATTGAAATGTTGTTTTTTTGCCCTCTGTGGCAGATTTCAGGCCCACAAATGATTCGACCAACACAGAACTGAACGTACAGAGACGGTGTTTTTGTGTTGGCCGGTCTGCACACGGTTAAAGACACCCGCTCTGCTGCTCCTCTGTACATTTACTCATAATCTGCTAAACGAAAACACATTTAAGAAGATTAAAAACACTCGAGCTGCTGATATACATTTCTGTTTGGTTCTGTGGAGTAAGGATTTATTCTGCTGGTGAGCCATCGTCTTTTCAGGAAGTAAACAGTGAAATCATCAGTCGTACCTGGTCTCCATGTCCTGCAGACTCCGCCTCACCGTGTCCTCCTGCCTCGTCGTGGAATGAACGTACACGTCCAGCTGCTTCTTCAGGCTGACCACCGCCTCACTGACAAAGCGGTACCTGGAAACAAAAGCAGCTCACGGCTCAGTGTGCCGGCTCACGTCTGCACTACAACCACTTTAACTCGAGAACGCGTCCGACCCGGCTCACCTGTGGTTCATGTGAGTCGTCAGCTGGCAGTCTCTGCAGGTGAGCTGCTTACAGGTGAAGCAGATGAGTTGGAGTGGCTCAGATGGGTGGAGTCTGCAGAACTTGGTGGGAGAAGACAAGATGTTTCCTGAAGAGACACACACACACACACAGATTATCACTTAGTTTGCTCACTGACCGTGATCTCGATGATTACTATAATATAACAGGTTGTAACAGATGAGGTAAAATCAGGTTCCCACTGAAACCGTCTCTGGACCGAGCGCCCAGACCTGAAACAAAGTATGAAAATAAAGTAAAATATGTAACAATGTAGTACAAATACTGAGTGTACTGTGTTTGATATTATCTGCGGGACTTTCCCTTCGTTTCCACGTGTTGGGCTCGGAGCTCAGTGGAAGTTTGGCAGGTGAGGGAGACGCTGGAGTCCTGACACGCTAATGGTGTAAACACAGAAGCTGGAAAGCACCAGTGTTTCTGAGCTGAACACTGCAGAGACAGGCTGGGCTTAGCAGACCACTCCCCATTAAAGCGAGTCGTCGTTTCTACAGCTCGACCCGTCGGGTCAAAAAGACTAAACTCTGTCCGGCTGTTGGAGGATTCAGTTCTTCAACAATAAATAAAAACAGTGGACTGAAGCGCCTCTGGCTGCTCCTGCTCTTGGAACCATCACATCCTGTTTCATTTGTATCAAACTCCAATTCATGAACCAAATACTTCACAAGTTGTGGCTTACACACACTTGGATGTGCTTCTACACTTTTACAACATAAAACATCTTTTTGAAGCTCGTCACTAAGTCAAAGGTCAACAGCGACGGTCAGCTGACAGCAGAGAGCAGTTTCTCTCCAACAGAATCTGGATCTGGGTGTGGGTGGGGTTTTTTTACCTTCTGGCGGGTGATGGAGGAGCCTGTGTGATCTGGTCACCGTGACTCTGCGATGCGCCGACACACAGACGCCGCACAGAGCTTCATTACAGTCGAGACACCAACATGCGGCGGAGGCTGCGTCGCAGTTGCTGCACTGAGGAGATGAGAAGGCGGAGACGTTCACAGGTGAGACCGAACTCCAGCTGGAGGTCTTTTCTTTTATCAGTCAATTTAAATGCCATAAAAATCACACAAATTCACGTTTCCTGCACGTACGGACCACGGGAGATCCTGAAAGTGTGTCACAAGACAGAACGGTCTTCATAGGGCTCGTGGTGTCTTCACCAGCCTCACAGTGTTCTACGTGCATGCAAACACACACTCACACACATTTTCCACATGCTTGACTTTTGTTGCCATGATGCCAGGCATCTCAATGAGACTTTTTACCTGGATAAATAAAGGACTAATAATAATAAAATGCTGCTGCAGGATCATATGTGAATATTCTTTGGTTAAAAAGCTCAAAGCAGGAGATCCTGGTGCAGATACAGATAAATAAAATAAGGTTTGCTGGAGGTTCCCACGCCACCGTCTGAGTTACCTGCTGACTCAGGTTGTCTTCTGATGCTCCTGTCGCTTCCATGTTGCTCAGCAAAGTTGCTTCCTGAAAGACAGAAGCTGATGAAGTCCGGCAGCTATGATGAGAACATTTGTGGCGTTGGTGATGTGCCAATCTAATATGTGAATCAGTAATCAGTCTGATCCTGACACAAAAAGCTAGATCTGACATTGGTGACATGGTTCCCCTTTACTTTACCAGGCGACAGCAGCAGCTAGCGGGAGCGCTAACATAGCACAGAGGAAGTGATCCAAAGAAGCAGGTTCAACAAACTCTAAAATCAGAAACTCTTTGTTTTTGGTTCCAGAAAGGCTGATCACAGATTATGTGCAGGAGTAAAGAAAGTCATCATCAGTGGAGCTCTGATCCCAGGATTCCCCACAGCAAAGAGTAAATAAGGAGCGGAGCCTCCATGTTAGTCTTTGGACACATTAGTGCGCACCGTGATGTTCATCTTAATCAGGACGGGCTCGGGTCACTGTCATCATCATAAACATCCGCAACAGTTTATCAGCGTTTCAGTTTCTTAATCAAGTTTCATGTTGCCGACGGACGCCACAGGCTGTTTTTATAACACACCGTCTTTACTGTTTTATAACTTTATCTCATTTCAGCCTTCAGTGACAGACGGCAGCTTTCTCACAGACACGTAACTGAAAAAAATACAATTTGAATTTAAAGTTTTGTCTGTAAAGACAAACAAGCTGTAGGAAATTTCAAATCAATGTCTACATGTTGGTAATTTACATTTGAAATAGTTCAGCACAGTTTTGGAAGGATGGTCTCGTTAAATACAAACAGCTTACAGATCGTGGACAGAATAACAGTACGATCAGCTGTGATCAGATCCTGATCAGATATCATGCAACTGGATCCAGGTTGGAGTCTCCTGCCGTGTAGTCGGACCTACTGAGACTGATTTATGTGATTTATATTAATTTAAGAGACTGAATCTTTCAAAATGTTGAATTTATGAACAAATCGATACAAAATGTGAACACAGTGAAACTCACTTTAATCTCATTTCAGCCTCATCTTCACTCAGTGACGCAGGTCGTCCAAAGGGGGCACAGATATACGTATATATACCCTCACTGTGTTTACAGCCCCTTGCTGCACTTTAAGAAAATCTTCCAAGTGAACAGACTAAGCTCAGACAGTCTGTTACCATGGCAACTGACTCAGAGTTCACTCTCTTTAACAGTAAACCTGAGTTTCGCTCATCTGAGAGCTGCTATTAACGGTATTTGTAGTTTGAACGCTGATCATGAGTCTGCGCTCATGTTTGTGCGATGGTGCCGTTTTGTTGGTCACACAGCTGCAGCGTTCGTGCAGTCGCGTGGAGGACAGCGCAAAGGTTTCTGACTGCAACGCTGCTGCAGATGGACAGAAACAACTTCCTGGGAAACATCGTCCATTACGTCAGAGTCTGACCCCGCAGCTGTTGTAATAAAGGTCCATATGTGGCCTCTGCGGGCCCTCCAGAGCTGAGTCCACATACTACAGCAACCACGCTGCCACAGAAACAACCGCAACTCAGCGCGTCTCCTCTGAGCCACATCTGACACTGGGCTTCGTGGGTTTGTCACCCTCAAGTCCACCCTCACGGGAAAAACCGTTAGAGCCACACATAAAACACACGCAGGCGTGTCTGTGGAGGATCTCGGTCATCCAGGTCATGGAAGTTTCACCTCTCATCAGTCCTTCAGTTACAGGGTTTAGCGTGTCTCCACTAGTCACGTCACGGAGCGCGTGCCTGAGGGCCAAGGTGAGCCGAACATCATGTAAACACAGAGGAGCGTCCCAAACACCGCCATGACGTCATCGCGCGGGAAATGGAGTTTTTGCTTCCCACGGTCGCCAAGTGCTGGCTCGGGGCGTGGTCTGACGAGTGGCGCCGCGATTTGGCGCTGTGTAAATAAACCTGAGCTGAGCTAGACCCGGACCCGAAACGCCGCTAAGGGGGCCGAGAGCCCCGTGTTAGAGACCAGCTCCGACACCGGAGGTTCAGCCGAGATGTCATGGACTCACCGTCACCGTCCGCTCCATCCACAGACACGCACACCGTCGACATTCACGGTAACACGAGTCCTCCCGGTTTAGCCTGGAACCAACAAGAACCGTTACAAACACAACACAGATATAACTTCCGCCCCGCTTCTTCTTCTGGTCCGCGCAGGTGACGTCCCGACTGTGAGCGTATTACCGCCACCTGCTGGTCGTCACCGGAAACCTGTGGTATTTACAGACCTGCTGCAGGTTTGGGAAACAGCGGAGCGTCAGAAACACGTTTATACACTCATCGACCACTTTGTTAGGTACACCTCGCTGCGAGTCCCTCACTAACATAAGGAAACACATTAGACATAAAAACACGTCATAAACATCAACCGTCACCTCTGTCCCGTTGTGTTGTTGTTATATTCATGGTGCTGGAAACCTTCCTCGGAGACGTGGGTCCACCACATCCCGGAGGTGCGCTGCTGGACTGAGATCAGGTGACTGTGGACCTTTCAACAGGTCAGTTTGCCCTCGTCTACCTGCCTGAATACACTGAGCTGCTGCCACGTGATTGGCTGGTTACATAATCAGGGCTCAACAGGTGTACCTAACAAAGTGTCCAGTGAGTGAATATATTGGATTTTAAATATATTTTATTTTGTTAATATATATATTTACCTTTTTAAATGTATTATTATTTAAATACATTTGAGATGTTAACATGTTTTGAAAGTAATTTTATGTATTACTCTAAGATAATTAGCAAATTAGTAAAATAGAGTTTATTACTGGGAAATCGAGGTGGATAATAAAGAAAAGAAGGGGCGTGTCCTGTCTGTTTTCACTGTATCACTTCGCACCAAATGCAAAGATGCTAAAAACACAATTTTTTAAAAAAGATATCCTGATGTTACAACAAAACCGTGTCGGGCTGTGTCCTCAGTCTATAACAAGTTGAGCTTTTCTGCTCTTTCCAGAATTATAATAATTACAGCTTCACTCAAATATGGCTGAGGTGGTGAAGCAGCCCTGCAAACACACAAAACTCTGCTTCAGATTCAAATGAAGACACAAACCTGAGACCTGATGCAGCAGACGTGTTCAAGGTTTGATGCTGTGAGAAAAGCTTTATTACACTCACAGACTAGAAGTGCAGAAGAAGGTCAGAGAGGATGAATGCACGAGCACAGCTTACAGGGTATCACCTCAGTCTGGTTTCATGGTTTCACACTTCATTCCCTCACCATGTGGTGGTTGATGGAGGTCAGTCTGAGGACTCTTTGCTTCTCAAATGAATTTGAATAAGGCAGATTTTTGCATAAAGAAAAGACTCCTGATATCTTTAACCAAATAAACCTTAATGAGCGCTTACCTTTCCTGATACTACATCTGGATTTACATAAATTACGATGACCTTCTGATAGAGGAGCAGATGTTTATTATCTGGACGGTTTTAACTGTTTCCAGTTCAGCAGACTGGATGCTTCTCTTCATGTCAGCCGTTTTCTACATTTTGTGGCTCTATGAAGACAAGCTCACTAGAAAGAGAAGTGAGATGAAACATTCACTGATTCAGTCATTTAGCATCTTCTTGTAGCCATGGAAACGATTGTTATTGTAGGACTCACTGGGTTCATCAGTTGCACAAAGCACAGAAACATGTGTCTCTCTTTCATATTGCAGCTGCTATCAGGCTCAGTACACAAACCTGAGCAACAGCATGAAGGTCGCCGCTCTGCTGGCATCAAACGCCTCTGATGAGGTCACCGTGCATGGAAATGGTTTGAACAGCAGCGGGTGTGGTCAGATGGCAGCAGTACCCAGCACAGACAATGGAGGTCGTGCTGGTCTGAAGCGAATCGTACCGATGGCGCAAACGTCAGGTAAATATGTGTGTTTTTGTCCTGTGTACTGTTTGTTTGTATACATGTCTTTCTTGCTGCTGTTACACCCAAATTTCCCCTTGTGGGACAATTAAAGGATTATTCTATTCTATTCTATTCTATTCTATTCTATTCTATTCTATTCTTTTCTAAATGGTTCAAACGGCTGTCGTGAAATCAATCCATGTAGAGCAGTGTCACAAACCATGGAAGCCCCAGAAAAGTGCAATGAAACGATGAGTTTATTAACAGCCCGGAGAAAACATCAACATATGTCTTCTGACCAAAATACATGTTGTGGACACTTATAAAGCAGTGGGGTACACGCCCCCCCCACGGCATCAATGACAGATTAAAATAGGTTCCAGACATTAGTCACAGTTAATCGTACATCTTTAATAGCTATAACAGACATAGAACTTCTCTTTTCTATAACACCTTCCATACAAGGTAATAAACTTCAAGCCCTCAGGGTCTCTGAGGCTAATTATTGACTCTGATCATCTGTTACCAAGTAGAATAAAATATATTAAGACACCAAATGAGTTGAGGCCTCCGGCCGGACACATTCCTAGATTATATGTATTATATGTACTGTGAGCATGCATTGCAGTTATCCTTCTATGTTCTAGTTTCCCTCAGCATGGATCACCTGGACAGTCACGCCAGTGAAGCTTAAGACCCTCAATGAACCGAACATCAACTCAAAATAAGCACAGATAGGCAATGTGTATAAAATACTTCTAACCGTACCTGTAATAAAAGTTAACATAATGGAAGGATCCTCAAATGGACATCTTCAATAAACAGCTGTAATGCAGTATCAGTACTGTGAGAAACATTATTAGATGAAATAATGCTGTAAAGAATGTTATTAATGCAGTTACAATGATGCAGATTATATGGCAGCAATAAAAGAATTTCTGTATCTCCACACGGCCCTTCATCACTCCGTCTGTGAGAGCGAGCACTGTGATGGTTTAGTCTGCACACTAGGACGGGATCAATGATTTATTCCCTGATTTTTTATTTTAGGTTACAAGCTGTAAAGATTCAGTGTTTGTCTGGATTTAAAATAATGTTACAGTCAAACAAAATGTTAGAGCTCTGGACAGAGTGCAGAACATGAATAATCAGTCTGTCTATGAGAGGTAACAGAGAACACGATAAACTATGTACTCGTGTTAAACTCGCGTTGATGATTGGGAGTCACTGGTCTTCATCCACTGACACCAAACACCAGTTCTGTATGGACCGCTAACCCTCACTGGTCTCATTGCTCTCCCGACTCTGTGATTAAACTCCAGGTCTGCTCTGCTCCCGTCTCTTCCAACAAAGGAACCTCTGGATTTATTTCTGGGAATAAACTGTTCAAATACTGTGCAATCATCATCTGTTTTTAGGTTTGGGTATACTTTAAATACGACAAAGCTGTGTTTCTGTGCTTTTTCCATGAACATTTGGACTCATGGTTGCTGCTTATTATCAACTAACTGTATTTTTTTATCTCTTTCAGAAAAATCGAACCCATTAAAGCTGTAATTCTCGTGCTATCAGCTTAATGCATGATTAAAAAAGATATTTAGCAACAGTAACAGATTTCCCTTTTTTGGTTATCCGAGGGTTCGAGTAAAGAGGTGATCGTACACAAGTCCTCACTGTGTTTCTGTATGTAGCCGGTGTCCACACAAGAAAAGACCAGAGCCACAGAGGCTCCATGTAAACATATTACTCAGTTATATGTGAGGGGGCAACAAATCATTAACAAACTGGTTTAAATACATCATATAAAGTATAACTGTTTTCCTGATCTGACTGGAATTTGATGGAGAAAGTGCAGCTTTAGGTTGTTTAGTTCAAACTTAACTGTTAATAACTGAGTGAAACTGGATACATCCATGAGGCATTTTCTCTTATCTTCTTGCTGAATGATGACATATGGACCTTTGTTGAGTCCAAGCTTCAGATGAGTTCATTTTAAACATTTTGAACATTCTTCAGTCTCCCCAGCATTTTATTGCCAACTCATATACAGCTCCTCTTTAAGTTAAATCAATTCATCATTTATTGAAGCGGGGACAGGTTTCTGTTCAGCAGTCAGACCGACAGAGAGTCAGAGCTGCGTCGCATTTATTACAGTTTACACAATACAACACAACACCTCCCACCATAAAACCCCCCAATGGTTCTAAGACAAGGCACTGTGTGTGTGTGTCTATGTGTGTCTATGTGTGTGATGGGGGTGTGTTTGTGTGACCTCCTGCTCACCAAAAGGGTCATAAAAGCAGGAAGCTTACAACACAAGAAGCAGATCTGTCAGACAGGATGTATCTGCAATAAAACCTCCCCCAGCACAGAGAGGCTGAGGTGGTCAGGATCAAAGGAATGTCTTGATCCTGCTGCTTAAACTAAGACTTTACAAATTTAAGAAACACAATGACAACATTCAACAATTTGACTTAACAGTTTGATTTTAAATTTGACTGATTTATTTTAAGAGGCTGTGCACCACAGGCTTTTAAGGTGTGTCTGACAATCTGAGCTCTGATTTAACTGAAGAATCAAAGTAGAATAATCAAAATCATGAAATGTATTCAAATTAGTTTTATTGGCGCCCTGTTTGCCATCATAACCCGTAAGTTGTGAAAAAGTAGAGGCGTGTAAAGTTGCTCTTTTATTTAGTTCATAAAATAAGATGAAAATTACAAATTTCATGCATTGAGAAAAACAGCTGAAGAAGAAAAATCATAGTTATTAAAAAGAAAATCATTTGCACCTGTTTCCTGACACCACAGCAGGACCCTCAGAGCAGAGCGTCACCCTGCTCAGGAGAGTCGTGATTAGAGGTCCAGCAACACTAATCTACAGAGTAATTACTTTTCAAACATTACACATACATATACTCGATTACTAACCCTAATATACACAATAATTTAGGAGCTAGCTACTGATATTTGTCAGTCAGATAACTTCTAAAGATTAAAAGACGTAATCGATTTATCATTAAAACATCAGCCAGTAATAATGAATACACAGATGATGTCACTTCCTGGTGTGCAGACTAAACCGCCACAGTCTTCCTTCTCACAGTAAGCGGCTGTCTCCTCCTCTCTGTGGAAAACCTTCCCATCAGGCTGCGTCCTCCACCTCAGCCTCACCTCCTCAGTGACTCCTTGCTCCACCAGCTTCTCCCTCACCTGAAACACAGTTTGCACACATTATGACAGTGTGTAAAATCAACAAGTGTTTGAAACCTGATGAAGACACAGTGACTGATTTATAACCAGCACAATCACCGAGGAGTCTGAAAATACCAGGATCACTGAACTTTCATTCTTAAATTCTTGAATTCATGCCAATGTACAACGAAATTGTGGGTGCTCGACAACAACTGTGCAGAAATAAACAATTTGGAAGAACAGGTTGCAAAGTGCTTTGAAGTAGTGCAAACTGAGTCTGTGTGTGAGCGTCCTGAGTGATGAGGGTTACCCAGACCATGGCTCTGATTTGTGGGTGGGTGGTCAGGGTGGGGTGTGGGGGGAGGTGTGTGGGACCTGATTGAGCTGGGGTGCTGACCAGAGGGCAGCGGGTCAAAGAATTGGTGGGCAGGATGTGAGGGGTCACCTGTGATCAGTTTCTGGAAATATTCATTTGATTTATTAGGCTGTAGATTAGTAAGCATGTCCTGAAAGTCGTCCATGGCTATCTTTATTATACTGACTCTGCGTCTGACACTAACCACAACACAGGGTTTGGGACAGTTAGGTTCAGGGTCATCAGTGATGATGACCTCACAGGGTTAAAAAGCCCATCTCAACAGAGAAAGTTGATAACCGCTGTCTTTATTATCTCTTTAAGACTTTGTTGAGGCAGCTGACTCAAAGAAAGTCTGGCTGTGTTGAACTTTGTAGTATACAGTCTACAGACAAGATTAAATACTTATACGGCTTCCTTATTCTGCCTCCAAATTACTTGCCAAGTGTAAAAAATCTTGTATTTTCACTCAGGAAGTGAGCAACATCATGTGACCTTGGAAGGGGCGGGGCTACATGCATTTACACAGAAGCGTGGAGCGAGGAAGAGCCTGTTTCACCTGTGAGCTCAGTAAAAGGAAAGGATGAGTTTGGGCCCAGCAGCAGAAAAATTCCACTGAGTGAGCAGGAGTGTAATCATCATCGTCATATCCAAGGTGGAGCACCCACCCCCCTCCATCCATCCTCCGTTTACACTGCCCCTGCATCACGAGCACTGAGACACTACAGTGAATAAAGTTAAGGTGGACTCCCCATGTTACTTCCCTTCTTTTCATGCCAAATCTGTTGAGGGGCGCCTTAATTTAACTATCTATATTAAATTTTGTGTAACAAACTGGGATATTTAGAATAAAGCTATATATCGGAGCTACTTTATTATATTTTGTAACTTTGTAGCATATTATATTTTATTTATTGATTGTATTGGAGGAACTGTGACCACATTATTTCCTCTGGTATTAATAAAGCATTTTGATTCTGCTACCTCTGCAGCTCATTAGCTGCGCTCATTTAACCTGACTGAGCGTGACCAGTAGAAATAAAGGATCGAACTCAGTAATTCCTGGAAACCAGATCTTTGTTCAGCGTCAGCAAACCAGCAGCTTAGCCTGTAGCTGATGACTAAAAGGACCCACAGTGCTCAAACTGCACCTTTTTCATGATCCAGGGCAGGTCTGGCTTCTTCTTTCAGTGAAATTTAGTGGTGACTTTAAAATCAGTGCATTTTATTTGTCTGTGACTGAGCCTCCATCTTTGGGAGTGGTGCTGTGTGAGACTCTCAAAGCACGTTTTGCACTTTTAGAGGAGATGCACTAAAACTGTAACATCATTAAAAAGACGCTGAAGCCAAACAAACAAAGAACAAAATAAAAACTGTTTGTTCTCTATGATTGGAACTGACATGTGAAATGTGTCGGGTTGTGTCGTCATCATCACTGATTTGTTTGGAGGAGTTGAGCTTGAACGCTCTTTTCTCCCAATTCTAATAATGACAACATTATTCAAATAAGACTGAAGTGGTCGGGCAGACGTCAGTCTGTTTGCATCTGTAATAACTTTGAATAAGTCATCTTCAGTTAAACGACTCTGAGCATCTTTAAACAAATGCACTGTAATGAACACTGGGCTGCTTTCTAAAAAACCACTTTTACAAAGTCTCTGATGGACGTGGGAGGAGGAGCGAGGATGACATTTATATCAGATGAAGAGTTCTGACTGTGTCACAGCTGCACAGACGTCTCATCGTGTCGGGTATGTTCTGCATATGTTTGGTTTATTTGATAATCTCACACATTCATTGTCTGGTATTCTAATAAACAAAATGATGATAATTGAAGGAAGACAACATTTTTAAAGTTGAACGTTTCAAATGTTGAATATGTTTGATAGTTTTGTTTGAATGATTAGATTAGATAGAAATGGAGTGAATGACAGAGACAGCTGCCTCTTTGTTGATGCTGCTTTAAGTGTTATGATTAATAATGAACGAGCAGCTGCAGATGAGATTCATGAGGACGTCTTCACAGTTTTTCAGCTCTCAGTCATGAAGAGGTGTGGACTGATCCTGCTGCTGCTCTCAGGTCTGTGAACTCATCTCAGTCGCCTCATTTACAGTTTGAATAAAACTTTTGATATCAGAAAATCAAAGAAAGCACAAAGTGAACTGCTCCATAGGGATTATTTTAAAGGTGTCTGTAAACGAGCTTCAAGCAGTCACAGGAACACTCGTACAATCTCCAAAGACCTTTGTCATGTCAACTAAACTTCTAAAGGTTTCTTTGGGTCCAGTTAGAAGTTTGATTGACAGTCTAATGGTCGGTAGTTTGTAAGAGTTTGTATAAAGTGAAGTAAAAGAGTAAAGAAAGAAAGGAGGGAAGAGTCAGTGCATGAACGTGGCTGTTTGTGTGCACTGCTGAGAAAAACACGTCTTGATTTTATTTTCTGTGTAGAAATCTGACTGAAAGCCTGAAACGCTGCAAACCCGTCAGCTCGCTGAAAAAGATCCTGACTGCTTTTACCACGTCCGTGTGCACGTTAGAGCAGGGCGATATGACCAAAAATATTTATCATGATATTTCATTTTCTTATTGTTGCCTAACATTGTACCGGTATTACCGTGAACGGTATAATATGGCCCAGCCCTAGTGCACGTGTTGTTCAGCTTTGAGCCTCGACCACTAACACGTCGTTTTCCTTCATTGTGCACACTGAAGAGGAAAAATCGTCCAAATGCATGTGCAATAAGGCCAGAGTGAAAAACAAACTTAGCACTGTTAAAGCAGCTTTTTAAGCTGATGTGAGAGTTTCGCCCTGGAGCAGGAAACCAGTGTGTAGGTGTCCACAGGCACCGTAAAACAGCTTTTAACCAGTACACGAGTTACACATCCTTTGAAGGACACATATATTAACATATATTCACGTCTTTAAAGATGTCAACAAAAAGTTTGCGTTGTGGTAGCATGTAAAGAATTTATTCTCCTGATGACTAAAATAGTCGAGCTGAGGTGAGTCTGTGACCGCGCTGACTGACTCGTGTCCTCTCAGGTTACGTGATGGTCTGCCATCTTCAGTCTGATCAGTTAGTCAGACAGCTCCACCTGGTTGACCTGCAGAAGTCCTGGAACGATGCTCAGCAATACTGCAGAGATGAGTACATTGACCTCGCCATCGTTAACAGCTCAGCTCTCATCCAGGAAGCCCAGAAAAGGGCGGGGAGCACCGAGGCGTGGATTGGACTCTCCAAGAGCGGCTGGAAATGGTCTCAAACTGGTCCAGTTCAGTCATCCTGGTTTAACATGTGGCCATGGGGGCAGCCAGGGACTGATGAGTGTGTGATAATAACTAAATCTGGATCATGGTCCACAAGACGGTGCTCAGCTACTTATTACTTTGTCTGCTATGACGGTGAGTGTTTCAGACTTTGGTACCAGGGTTTGACAAACTGAACATTTTAGCTGCAGGTTTGAATCCGTCTGATCTTTTGTTTCAGTTGCGACTAACAAACACATCGAGGTGGAGAACCCAATGACCTGGTCTGATGCTCAGTCTTACTGCAGACAGACGTACACAGACCTGAGCACCATCAACAACACGCAGGACAACAGCCAGGTCACTTCTATCATGGCATCTTATTATCATTATGCCTGGATTGGACTGTACAGAAAATACTGGACGTGGTCAAACTCGAGCACAGCCTCCAACCTGCCGTGGGGGCCCTGGCAGCCTGATAACAGCGTAAACTGTGCCACAATAGTCGGATCAACAGGCTCCTTCAACAGTCATAACTGTGATGACCAACGCCCCTTCCTCTGCTCCAGAGACAATGCAGGGCAAGGCAATGCAGGGCAAGGAGAGGCAAAGAAAGGCAAGTTTATTTATATAGCACAATTGAACAACAAGGTGATTCACCTTAAGCTACAGAGACATTAAAAGACAAAAACAATAAAAAGCATGATTTAAAATTGATTTAAAAAAAAAAAACAGTAGATAAAATCAGTAGTTAAAATGTCAGTTTTGAAATTTAAGCTTAAGTGTGGATTTGGTGCTTTATTCAAATGCAGCTGAGAACAGGTGAGTCTTCAACCTGGATTTAAATAAACTGAGTGTTTCAGCTGATCTGAGGCTTTCTGGGAGTTTGTTCCAGATATAAGGAGCATAAAAGCTGAATGCAGCTTCTCCGTGTCTGGTTCTGACTCTGGGAACTGATAAAAGACCGGATCCAGATGACCTGAGGGATCTGGAAGGTTCATACTGGGTCAGGAGGTCATTGATGTATTTTGGTCCTAAACCATTCAGAGCTTTATAGGCCAGCATCAGAACTTTAAAGTCTATCCTCTGACGGACAGGCAGCCAGTGTAAAGACCTCAGAGCTGGACTGATGTGGTCCACTTTTTTGGTCTTAGTGAGGACTCGAGCAGCAGAGTTCTGAATGAGCTGTAGTTGTCTGACTGATTTTTTAGGTAGACATGTAGAGGTCTAGGAGTGTGTCTGTCCTCTGTGTTTCTGCACAGTCTGGTCCTCCTGGGCTCATCGGGCTTTTCTTTCTCTGCAGATGTCAAACCTTCAGCCTTGAGGTCAGTGAAGGTTCAGCTGAGGGCGGGATCTGCAGACCTGAACGACCCCACAGTGCAAGAATCCATCCTGCAGCAGGTCAGAGGTCACACGGGCCCCGATACAAGGAACAGACCGCTATAACTACTGTGAAATGATAGAGAGCAGTGAGTCTGTGCAGGTTCAGGGACACGTGACAGCACACAGCTGCAGAGATACGGGGCTCGTTTAATGCAATCCCATCCATTTGTATTATTTAACCTTTTTAACTGGTAACTTGAAGAAGTCACTTAATTTCAGATTACTGTGAGGAGACGACGTGAACCAATGACAGGCAATGAGGCCTAATTCCAGACTTCAGTTTCATCCCCAGCCAGTTCATTTAGTTCATTTCCCCCAGAAACAGCACCAACAACGTTTTCTGCTCACTACAGAAACAACGGCTGATTAATGAGGAGCTTCTGTTAATGTGTGAAAACTGTGTTTCAGGTGAGGGAGAAGCTGGTGGAGCAAGGAGTCACTGAGGAGGTGAAGCTGAGGTGGAGGACGCAGCCTGATGGGAAGGTTTTCCACAGAGAGGAGGAGACAGCCGCTTACAGTGAGAAGGAAGACTGTGGGTCGGTTTAGTCTGAACGTTATTGGCTGATGTTCCTCAGATGATCTGCTGTGTAATTCAACTTATTTCCATCTCTGTACTCTGACTGCTGGACTGTAACAGCGTAGCTTTGCATGACTGACAGTTGGAAATCATCCTTCTTTATCCTAAGCTCAGATCAGAGTGTCTGATGAGCTGTTTTATGCCTCTTTGTTTCTTCTGATTGGTGAAGCTAAAGTTTGCAGGTGAGCGGGTGGGCGGACCTTCTGTGTCTCAGATATAAATGTTCATGATATCCTGTCTCTACATATGAAAGTTCAAGAGGAGAAAAAGGTGAAACTGAGTGTTCAGAGCAGCCTGATGTCTGAGCTTTTTGACTTCATACTTTATAGTTCAAATGAGCACCCAGCAATATAACAGTAGATATGCCATATATGTCAGTGAATCGCGCATTTATGCTTTCTATTATCATATTAAATATACATTTTTCTGTCTCAGAAATGTCTCTGCTGCTGTTTGATTCTGTAAACTACAGTCATGGCTCTGCATCCATCTTCATTGTAAACTCTATTCAATAAAGTCTATTGATATTTTATTGTCCTGTCAGAACTTTCAGTTGCTTCATTTTTATGCTCTTATTTTGAATTTGATGCAGTAACACACATCATAAAGGCTGAGACAACATGAAGTTTAATGCTAAACAATAAGAGTCTCACATACAGTGAAGCTGATTGGCGGGACAGCAGTCACATGACTGGCTATGAAATCCCAGACAGACAATCCAACAGTTTGTGAAACATCTGAATGTAAAATGCTGAAAACTTCTGCTGCTCATCTGTTCACAGAAAAATCTGTGAAAGCGACGAGACGGCTGTGTGACGGTGATTTTCAAAATAAATTCAGATCAAATATTTTCTGTTTTAAAACACAAAGTGTTTCAGTCTGATAAAACTCCACATTAAGACCAGAGTACCTGTCCACACAGCGGTGCATTCACTGCTGCACACACACACACACACACACACACACACACACACACACACACACACACACACTAGAGGAACAAAAGCCAAAAACAACAGGAAACAGATTAAAGCTCATCTATAAAATGAGTTTCCAGCAGTCGCTGCCCTGACATGGACGTGGCTGATGTGTTTACAGATTCTGCACTGTAAAAAATGGCAGTGACATATAAACCATGTAAAATCCCTACAGAAATGTATAGTAAACCCCAAAACATATTTTTCCTGTTTCAATTCAATTCAATTTTATTTATATAGCGCCAAATCACAACATAAGTCGCCTCAAGGCGCTTCATAGATACAGAGAAAAACCCAACAATCATATGATCCCCTATGAGCAGCACTTTGGCGACAGTGGGAAGGAAAAACTCCCTTTTAACAGGAAGAAACCTCCGGCAGAACCAGGCTCAGGGAGGGGCGGGGCCATCTGCTGTGATTGGTTGGGGTGAGAGAAGGAAGACAGGATAAAGACATGCTGTGGAAGAGAGACAGAGGTTAATAACAGATATGATTCAATGCAGAGAGGTCTGTCTCAATCACAGCGAATTTTTGTAAACTATTAAACAGAATGTTTTTGTTACATTTACAACATCAATGTGTGATTATAATCAAATTTATTTGTTAAAACTACAAATATTGGGAACAAAAACAGTGAAATACTTTAATATTATAACAAAACAATTATGTTAATTTGACATGCAAATATTGTAAAAACTATAGTTTTAGTCAGTTGTTTTTAAAATACACGAATTATATGTAAGTCACTTTACAAGTTTATACCGTAGGCCTGTAACGGACCTACTTTAAACATGATTCATGAAATTATGCAAATTCAGGTATACGGCTAATAAAAATGTATTCACAGAAAATGCCATTGTGAACCTGAGAGGTTACTTCTCTATTTTTATGCTATACAAAAATATGCAATTATAATGACATTTTTTAATTATTCAGGCTATTTGCAGCCTATTGTACAGTAACCTATAAGAAATTATTTATCGATAGCCTAAGTAAAACTTCTGTTCAGTCATAATCCTTATATTCTTTATGTTTCTTTTAATTGTAATGTGATACTTAGACTAGACTACTGTTTTTGGGTTAGGTCAGCAATGTATCATATCACAGGCTAAACAACCTAACGGTGCCTTCCATAGGATGTCTATGGTGCCTCCTCTCCACAGAGCTGTAGGCTACTGTAGCCTGCACTGGGTGCCTCCACCTCCACCATCATCCCCATCGCCAAGAAGACAGCTGTGGCCAGCCCAAATGACTACAGGCCTGTTGCACTTACGCCTGTAGTGATGAAGTGCTTTGAGAGACTGGTCTGTCAGCACATCAGGGCCGGTCTGCCTCCCACTCTGGACCCCCACCAATTTGCCTACAGGACAAATCGTTCCACCGAGGACGCTATCACCATAGCGCTCCACACTGCACTGAGTCACCTGGGGCACCGAGGAAGCTATGTGAGAATGCTCTTTCTGGACTTCAGCTCAGCATTCAATCATATCATCCCGGAGATCCTGGTCCAGAAACTGTCTCACCTGGGACTCTCCACCCCCATCTGCCTCTGGATCAAGGACTTCCTGACAAATAGACCACAGTCTGTCAGACTCGGCCCCCACCGGTCCAGCACCATCACACTCAGCACCGGGTCTCCACAAGGATGTGTTTTGAGTCCCCTCCTGTTTACGCTCTACACATCCGACTGCTCCCCTACCCATCTCTCAAACACCATCATAAAGTTCGCGGATGACACCACAGTGGTTGGACTCATCTCAAGGGGGGAGGAGTCGGACTACAGAGATGAGGTCAACAGACTGACTGAGTGGTGTTCAGTTAACAACCTCCAACTGAACACCACGAAAACTAAAGAACTTATCTTGGACTTCAGGAAGGGCAGAGCAGACCCGGCCCCACTTTACATTCACGGGAGCTGTGTGGAGAGGGTACACTCCATGAGGTATCTGGGCGTGCAGATATCTGATGACCTCTCCTGGACTGCAAATACCACGGCGGTGGTTAAAAAGGCCCAGCAGCGTCTCCACTTTCTGAGAGTGCTCAGGAGGAACAACCTGGAGGAGAGGCTGCTGGTGACATTTTACAGAGCCACCATAGAGAGCATCCTAACGTACGGCATAACAACATGGTATGCAGGGTGCTCAGCTGCAGACAGGAAAGTACTGCAGAGGGTCATCAACACAGCCCAGAAGATCACTGGCTGCTCTCTGCCCAGCCTGGAGGTCACTGCAAACTCTCGGTACCTCAGCAGAGCTGGCAATATCATCAAGGACCACTCTCACCCCAGCAACCAACTGTTTGAACTATTACCGTCAGGCCGACGGTACAGGTCACATAAAACCAGGACAAACAGATTCAGGGATAGCTTCTTTCCCAGAGCTATCACCGTAGTAAATAAGCACAAAAACAATTGAACCTATTCCATACCGTCACTGTCATTATATTATGCTGCTATTCATACTGTCATTATATTAATGCTGCTATCCTGTATATATTGTACATACTATTGTTTGAGTACTTACGATTGGTTTTTTTTTTGTACTTTTTATATTTTACATTTATATTTATCATTGAAACTTGCACCAAGGGAGTGGCACTCCAATTTCGTTGTACTCTGTACAATGACAATAAAGGCTATTCTATTCTAGGAGCTGGGTTCTGGTTATATGGTGTTTTTGTCTGTATGTGTTTTTGGTGCCTCCCTTTTTGTATAGGTAGGCGGGGCAGTGAGTCACTGAACCTGGCACACCTGTTACTCATCAGCTGCAAGTGTTCTTTAGGAGCTACCTGACAGAAGACTAGTGTCCGAGTATTGACGTTTTTGGAGAGTCTGTAATTCTGCCCCTGCCTGCTGGAGCCGTTGGATTATTTCTGGTGACTGTAAGAAGTTTTGTTTCCTCCCCAGGATTTCGCCTCGTCTGGAGGTTTTGGCAATAAACAGTACCAAGTAAGCTCTCTGTAAAGTCTACTTTAAGCTTTTCTCAGTTATCGGTTATCATTTTTTTTAGATCGAGTGCACCTGTGTACCTGTGTGTGTTTCCGTCACCTGCACGTCCTGGCTCCGCGTCCCCATTCATACGCTATTGTACATACTTTGTCCTTGTAAAACCTCCCCATCACTGTAAATAAACTGTCTTCACCGCAACTCTGCCTCCGTGCGTTCTGTTCCCTGGGTCCATCTGCATTTGCCATAACACTGAGTGCGCCTAATTTTGAATGCGCATCTGTAGCTCGTCTCTGATTGGATAATGACGTGAGGGCGGGAGGAGCGGGAGAAGAGCTGCTAGTTCACGGCTACAGCTAACGAACCAGCAGCGTGCACAGTCTGCAGAGTGGAGAGAGAACAGAAAACGTCGAGCTTTTACCAAGGACGTTTTTAGGACAAATCACAAATATGCGATCTGTGGTTCATCTGAAAGTTTGCACGGTAAGTTTAACATCTAGGCTACTTTTTTCGAGACCAAAACGTCACTAGCACCAGTTGATATTTAGACTAATACTTGATAACTTGGCGCTAGCATGCTAGTTCAGCTGAAAAGCACTGGCAAACTTTTTAAATACTAAAAATGGTCACCTGCGTCTTTTGTAAAAAGATATTGGTCACATTAAGAGGCTGTGTACAGTAGGGCTGCTCAATTAATCGAATTTTAATCACGATTACAATCTGGGCTTTCAACATCATTAAAAATGACTGAGCCGATTATTGGCCCCTCCCTCATTTATCCGCGACACCTTAAAGGCCGGTCCGTGGGGCATAAACCGGTCCGTGGGGCATAAACCGGTCCGTGGTGCAAAAAAAGGGTGGAGACCGCTGATTAAGAGGACCCGAGGGAAGCTCGGAAAGCTAAGCAGAAGTTATTTGGAGAGGAGAGTGACTGCCGTTGGTTGAAAAGAGAGGTAAAAAAAACTTCAGTGGTGTTGCACACTATTTTATATTATTTTTTTAAAGTCATTATTCAATACGTTGTCATCGTTAACCCTTTAAAGCCGGTCAGAGCAGCACGCTCCGTTTTGTGTAACAATTTTTAAATCCCTGTAGAACCTGAACAGTGTAAGCTAGCGCAATAATTTGTTTTGCATATGAAACCGGAGGAGTTGTACTTACATCTGATGCCATCAGCTTGTCCTCGGTCACGGTTTCCTTCCACATAAAGCTTTGCAAAAATTGCATAAAAAGCGCTTGCAGGAACAAAAAACATAATATTCCAGAAACAGCTTTGTGATCCGATCAGCTGTTCATAACACTTCCCACAGTGAAACAGAGTCAGCAGTGTTGCCAACTCCTCAGTAAGGAAAATCGCTATTGGTTGTCCTAAAAGTCGCTAGAAGTCGCTAAATGACGTCATCGCCAAATTTGCATAATAGGTCATGCTAATCTAATTGTAACCTATGTTGTTGGAGAGAGAAATAACATCGTGGAAGAGACATAAAGTGAGTAAAAAACGTCCTAAATGCATTTAGAATTTATTTAGAACTACAAATTAAATTTCTTTTAGCAATTATTGTTTTTTTTAATGTCACAATTCCAACCCTGCTCCTTTACCCGGGCTTGGACCGGCAAAAGTGACCCGAAATAGGCGCTCTGGTGGAGTTACTTTGTGTGTGTGTGTGTTTATAAGTAGTTTTAAACCTTGTGATCCACAAAACAGCATAAGAGTAAAAGAAGAACTGACTGCGTTACAGCACCCGCTGCTTGTTGAGAGTAAAAGCAATAAGGGCTTTCACGTCTTTTTTTTTTTTTTTTTTTTTTTTTTTTTTTTTTAGCGGGTCTGAAAACTTGCTAAATATAGCGACAAAGTTGGCAACACTGGAAGTCGCGAACTATCGCATGTGCGCCATTTCCTGCCCGAAACCGGAAGTGACGTCATTTTCGCGGAAATGTAGTTTTTTACTTGTAGGCCTTAATTGCCTATACTGGTGTTTTTATAAGTCATGTTTGACTCTATACTTTTCTGAATAGTTTCTGTGATGCTTAGAACTCGAATTGTACAGCTGGAAATAGTTTATTTTGATGCACCTGCTGTTTTCTTTGCAAATTTGCATCATAGGATTGTTTTTTCGTTTTTCCTGCAGTATATAAAAATTGGTGTATCTCCAAAATAAAACTATGAAGACACTCAAAATAAATTTCCTGCTGTTGTAAACTATTTTTTGCAACTTTTTTTGTATTTCAAGTTTTGAGGGATAAACCTCTTAAATTTCTCCAAGTAGAAATATATGTTAAAAAAAAACCAAAAACGATTTTCAATTTTTTTGTAGTTTATTGTACTTTTTTGCAATTAATGTAATTACTATGGACTTAATGCATACATATTATTACAATATGGGCTATAACAGTTGTATTGATGTATAGCAACTTGAAATGCTCCCACAAATGGCACTACAGCAGGTATATTAAAAAAAAAAAAAAAAAAAAAAAAAAAAATATAATAATAATAATAATATAAGCTCTGGCGGACTTGGTTCTATAGTAGGTCGTGAGGGTTAAATAAATATCGTCAAATAATCGAGATCTCAATTTCAGTGAAAATAATCGTGATTATCATTTTTGCCATAATCGAGCAGCCCTAGTGTACAGTGGTCCTTCATTTATGGCGGGAGTTACGTTCTAAAAATAACCCGCCATAGCTGAAATCCGAAGTAGCCAGTTTTATTTTTTACAGTTATTATAGATGTTTTAAGGCTGTAAAACCCCTCACTACACACTTTTCTCAGACAGACATGAACATTTCCACACTTTTCTCTCTTGTTTAAACTCTCTCAAAGTTCAAACCTTTGTAGAAAAATGAGTCCAGTATTATAGAATGGTTGCATGTGTTTACAAAAAAGAAGAAAGTGTAGGAAGCATAAAGCATGTTCCCCAGATGGTATTGATGACATGTACAATCTCACCCTCAGCCCCCAAATGACAGTACAGATTATTAAGAAAACTCACATAAAACCATGTCATCTACTAATTCAGCCACTGATACGCCAGAGAATGATAGTCGGTCTTATCTCAGAAATATGTGTCTCTTTTACCTTAAACTGCAAGGACAGCTGCTAATTCCTGCCTCTATAATACAGATTACTTGGATTTGAAGGGGAAAAGGTCTTCTGGACTACATGACCACAGTTGGTGTCAGCAAAAGCAAGACGTTCCTTCAGACTGATGCAAGGCTTCAGAGGATACGGGGACGGCAGAGTGGCTGCTCAGATGATGTGAAAGAGGTGGTCCTGCTTCTGCTCAGCTACTTTGAAGAGAAGGAGTTCATGCTTTTCCATGTAGAAGATGCATGTCTGGCAGATGAGGTGCAACTGGAGCAAGTGTCTCTGACACCCACGATTATTGTCTTTGGTAAGTCTGTTTCATAGCTCTCTCTCTCTCTCTTTTTAATTGCACTGTTTATAGAATCTCATGTACTGCAGTGCTTATTAATATAACCTGTTAAATAATTTGTTCTCAGGTCAGTCCTGCTATTCCTTAAGATGATACATGCTGAGTCTTGATCGGAACCTCGTCAGCACAAACATATCCTCATTCATTTCTGCACTTTGCATCGTGTTCGGGAGCTACTACAATTTTAACATCCATTATCTGGCTTCCACTCTGGAGGTTCTTCGAAGGTGAGCAAATATGTCTTTCTTATTTCTCAGACCTGAGAATCTCGCGTTACAACAATTGTGATTGAGACTCTGAGATCTGGAGTCTGGCTCTGACTCTTGGCTGGGTTTGGACCCGGATTAAGACTGTTTTTATAAAATAACAGTCTTTATTTTTCCTTTTCATAATGATCATGTGTTTTGAATAATTGTATTGTTTGTTATTTTCTCTTTTACCGTGGGAGGGGCTTTCATGAGAATGAAATGAATAAATTTTTCTTTTTCTTTTTTTTTTTTTTGTGAGAATGTCTCACGACAGTGACGCAAGCAAGTGCGACGTTCGTGACAACAGCTGTGTGCAGATCAACAATGGATCACATATCGAGTGCAGAGAGAGTATGAGCGTGCAGCGTTTAAAGCGTGGAAGTACTGACCTTACTTTGAGTTTGATTCCATAAAAAGTGACAAAAACATTAGTGTCCGCTGTGCGTGGGAAGAAAACTTCGTTTTACAGTGAAAAAAACCCCCAAACGTCCGAGCAAGCACCGAGTAGCTACGATGTAATGGGAAACTCACAGAGAAACTCGCAGATTCTTCCACTGACATGACTGCTGCAACTCGCCTGCACCAGGGCAAACCTCCGCCTGCCCCACTCCTGCTAAACAGGTGAAAATAGATCAACAGGACCGCTGAGTCTATTTGAAAGACTGAGTGTAAACACAAAAAAATTTTTTATTTTATGTGCAGAAAATAGGTTTAAATGTTAAACAAATTTCTTCCAGTCAGAGAATGTTGTATATAATTTAATGTTTGCTTGATGCATAAAGTTAGATGAGTAATAAATAAATAAAACTAGTTTTAAAAACCATTTGATTACATTTTGTATGATGGATTATGCAGAAAAAGTAGAATTGGGCTGAAAGATCTATCGCTTTATCACCTCTTCAGGTTGTAACTAAAAAACTAATTACTTTTGAAAATAAGTATCAGTAAAGTAACAGGATTACTTTTGGGGGGAAGTAATCAGTAATTAGTTACTGATTGCTGGCCAAACCTTCACATTGCACTACAAGAATAAAGACGATGTAGTGTGCATCCTGGTAACTGTGGCTTGTTTACAGACTCTAATATACTGTGTGGAAATGTACAGATTGTTTGTTTGTTGCATTCAGTAAGACCTGAAATTAGAGACTGCACTTCTATACAGTCAGATTTCTTCCAACCAGACCAGCTGCCCCCTGCTGGCCTGTAGAAAGAATGCAGATTCAAAGCTTCACGTTCAGATGCGCCAACGTCCATCCTTTTTTTTTTTTACAGCCTATTTGTGACTTGGCCGCCATAGCAGTGGGTATCAGTGTGTTTACAGTTTTGTTTACATGTGAACAAAAAGAAGAACAGGACTGTAACTACATGCAACCAAAGACGTGATTGGTCAATGCATGTGGACTACAAATAAATATGTATATAAATGAATAAAAGCATCTTTCACCATTTTTGTTCATTTAGCCAATTTTTTTGCAATAAGTCATCCTCGGCTCGCTGTGTCCACAGAGGACGTGTCCACCTATAAAAGTGTGAGGGCTCAGCAAACTCCAACCCCTCCACCACTGAGGATGTAGGCCCATCCTTCCTGTCCACTCAGTGAGCCGATACACACCAACGTTGATTTTCTCACAAATAATTATTCTTATAAAAATAATAATTCAGTCGGCACACCGCAGTAGGTTTGTTATACTAAAAGCAGTCACAGGTTTATTAACATTGAGATGATCAGATGGTTTACAGTCAATAAAAACATGTTAGTAATATTCAGAGTGAATATAAATGATGTTAAAAACAAAACATCACAGTTTCAGCTAAGAGATGAAGTCTAAATGAGAAGTAATTTATAAGATTGTGTTAACTCCAGGATTACATTAAAAAAGACATTGATTAGCTAAAAACATCCTTGTTCCATGTTTTTGTTAGAGTGCAGTCATGTCGGTGACCTTTCCCTCTGCTCGACTTCAGCTACGGAGGACCAAAGCTGACTTCATGAAAATAAAGTAATACAGCTGATAAAAACGACTCATATAAAACACTTTGAAATACAAACGAGAAAATACACAATTTAATTCCTTTTAAATACTTTTTCATGGTCTGTGTTCATCATTTTAAATTCATGTATTAACTTTAGAGAACCTTGAAAATATTATTTCAGTATTTTATGATTCGAGATCAGTTTGAGTCAGACTTCAACTTCCATACAGGCAGAACAGTGACTATAATTCTCCTTTTATCCATTTTCCCTATTTCATGTTGTGTTATTTTAGTATTATTATTGATAAATAAATTTACTATTTGAGTATTTTGTGGACATATTATTATTCATTTGTTACTTTTCAGTGTTACATATATTTTGTGATGTATTTGGTCAAGAACGTCTTAGCTCTGTAAATCGTTTTCATTTATGAAAGTTTAAATTATATTTATTTCTAAAAACATGTTGTCATTTACAAATGTGTTTATTCATTTGGCCTGTTTGTTTTTCAACAAGTCACCTTTGGTCCTCCGTATATTCGGTGGGTTTGAAACAGACTGCAGGTTATAACTCGTCTTTAATGCAAACAAAGTTTGAATATCACCAATAAAACTCTTCTTCTTTTGTGTCTTCATGTCCCACTGTTACCCTGCAGCGCCCCCCTGTGGTCTGCACAGAGAAACCCGGCAGGTGTGGTGTTTCTGGGCTCAGGTGTGGTGGCGTTTTGGCTTCAGAGCTCACTGCAGCAGGCAGGTGCACTTGGTGCCTTTCTCTTTGTGCATGGTGCCGAACAGCTGAAGGGCCTGGTTGTTGATCAGCTTCCAGAAGTTGTCGAAGGAGATGTTCTGGCCGCTCTGCACACCCATCTGCTCCAGGACCTTACCCAGGCCTTCTTCATTCTCCACCGTCTGCAGGCAGGAAACAGCAAGTCAGTCAGCACTGCTGGAAACACTTAGTGGAAACTCAGGGGAGCGTGATCTCAGGCACAAAGCACTCCAACAACTCTGGTCCAGAATAACAGAGAGGAGGATGTGACCTGCTTCATTACTGTTAGCATGAAAGAGTTTTATTTCATATTTTTTTGCTTCTCTTGTATGCTTAAGCATCCATCCATCCATCCTCTTCCCATTATCCTTTTCAGGGTTGTGGGGGGGCTGGAGCCTATCCCAGCTGTAATGTTAATTCAATATTTTTAACATAATACTGACTCTAATCACTTTTTCCTTTCTTTTCATGCAAAGTGTGTTTTAAGCTTGTTTTAAGACTTTAAAAACAACGTTGAGCTGTCAGTGCACAAAGACTCGATTAGTCTGATTGTTACCTAACGTGGGACGTTCTGCTGACTGATGGCAGTTCGCTGAAGAGAAGCCCATAATTAAATCACCTCTGCGGCGCCCTCTGCTGTGCAGATGACTGCATTTACAGTTGGTTTCCAGGTGATGCAACAAAAAGCAGAATTCTTTACGACAACTTTCAGAAATATCATCAAACTTTAAGCTAAAGGAATCAGTTGCTTTGTCATTTCCAGAGATGGGCAGTAACGCGTTACTGTAATCCGATTACTTTTTTCAAGTAACGAGTAAAGTAATGGATTACTATTGCAAAAACGGTAATTAGATTACCGTTACTTTCCCGTCGGAACACTGCGTTACTGCGTTACTAAAACCGTGATTTTTTTTTTTTTTTTTTTTGCGAGAATGTCTCATGACAGTGACGTAAGCGAGTGCGACGTTCGTGACAACAGCTGTGTGCAGATCAACAATGGATCATATATCGAGTGCAGAGAGAGTATGAGCGTGCAGCGTTTAAAGCGTGGAAGTACTGACCTTACTTTGAGTTTGATTCCATAAAAAGTGACAAAAACATTAGTGTCCGCTGTGCGTGGGAAGAAAACTTCTTTTTACAGCGAAAAAACCCCTAAACTTCCAACAAGCACCGAGTAGCTACGACGTAATGGGAAACTCACAGAGAAACTCGCGGATTCTTCCACTGACCGCGGCACACCTGCACCAGGGTAAACCTCCGCCTACCCCACTCCTGCTTTACAGGTGAAAATAGAGCAACAGGACCGCTGAGTCTTTGACTTTATTTATTTTCTGCTGTGTTTTACTTGCATCTGTTTGAAGGACTGAGTGTAAACACACAAAATATTTTATTTTATGTGCTGGAATGTGCAGAAAATAGGTTTAAATCTTAAACTAATTTATTCAACTCAGAGAATGTTGCAGATAATTAAATGTTTGCTTGATGCATAAAATTAAAAGATTAAAACTAATAAAACAAGTTTTAAAAAGAGACTTTTCCATCTGATTACATTTTGTATGATGGATTATGCAGAAAAAGTAGAATTGGGCTGAAAGATCTATCGCTTTATCACCTCTTCAGGTTGTGAATCATGTTTTTAAAAAGTAACTAAGAAATTACTTTTGAAAATAACTAATCAGTAAAGTAATGGGATTACTTTTGGGGGGAAGTAATTAGTAACTGATTACTTTTTACAAGTAACTTGATCAACACTGGTCATTTCTAATAAAAGCATGTTGGAGGATCAGTGTGAAATCTAGTTCGGTTGTAGACATGAAGGATTTTTTATTTTAGGAATGATTTGATTGGGAGTATAAAAACAAAGTCTGTTTCTCAGTTGAAGCCCTCAGCGTGGACTGGGATGGATAAATAAGTGACAGAAAAATCAGAGTTTTGCTGACTTTGTTCCAAATAAGGTTTTAAACCCAAAGCACAACAAAAACACTTCAACTTCTACCATCTGTGCAGATTTCCCTTCAGGACTTTCTGAGGACTGTCTCCGTCATAACGTCTCTGATCTGCAGTGAGCATTCCCGAACACGTCAGACGTCACCGAGGACGCATATTATTCCAGCCCCCACGCTTAATTAACGAGGAACAGACGCATGTTCTCCTGCAGTCTGCTTACTTGGTTAAACAGCCTTTGTTTGGAGACCGAGTTAAATGATTTGTGATTGGAAGACGAGCTGTGATGTCATCAGTACCTTGGCAATTGCCGGCATCTGACTGGAGATCATGGACTGGAACTGGGTGGTGTTCATGGTCGGTCCGTTGTCTGCAGCTTTGTGAAACTCGGTGACCAATGTGTTGAGGGCCAACTCCAGCTCTGAGTACTGAAACAGGAGCAAAACAGCTGCTGTTAGCAATACTGTTATTAATCATCAGGAATCAATAATCAGTGAGAGACTGACAAAAGCTCTTGACCAACAATTTTTAATTAACCGTTCTTTCTTTCTTAATAAAAAGGCAAAGATTACGTCTGAACCAGAGTCACATTGTTTCATATTCCTGGAAACTTTGTTCCCAAACGTAAAAATCAGTGAGAGCTGCTGATCGCTGATTTTAATCATCGTGAAAAATGTCAGGATATCAAGACAACATCTTGAAATCTGTTCCTGAGAGAAAATCGAGTGAAGACGAATACCGATGATAAACGTGTGTTTGACCATCTCATGTCAAACATGAACACTTTTACACTTTATTGAATGTAACAACAACCAAACTGCATGAAACCATCTTTGTAATAATAAAGAAGCCTCTCATGTCTGTCTGCTCTGTGTTGGTCCAGTGTTTGTGATCCTGATGATTTGAACTTTACTTATTGATGAGATAGCCTTTATTTGTCAGTTGCAGGTCTTTTGCCCACAACCGAGATGACAGACCTTGCCGACCGTACATATAATACAGAAACATCACATTGGGGAGACAGGTCAGGCCAGGTAGCAGGAAAAAACATTGAAATGTGTAACACAGAAGGATAATACAGGAATGCACAGATATCAACACACCACAGCACAATAAACACAGACAGCAACATGGGGAAGAGTTCCAGTGTGTACATCTGATCTGGGACCACTGTCCACATCAGAGGGGAGGTAAGCGTTGGAGGTGGCGTTGGATCCGGGGTAGGGAGGGTGATGCGTCGGTGAGTGCTTATCAGTATATGTCTGTGTGTGCGTGTCCAGAGTTCAGCTGAGACAGTGTCCTTCGTCCTGCCAGGCTAAGTAAACAGTCTTCCAGCCAACCCAGGTGGCCTTGCATGGAACGGGAAGGAACAGACTCAACACAGTCGTCATCAGGGAGTTGTTGTTCGGCTCCAGCCTTGCAGCTGGTGCCAAAGGGGTCTCCGCATGAAGTGATGGTATTTTTTACTTTAGTGCGAACAGCTCATATGAATTTCAAAGCAGTTCTACAGTCCAACACCGGTCTCTCAATCTCCCGTTGGAGAGCCGCGAGCTTCACCATACTTGCGTTCTGTGATGTTGTCATTTCTTGTGCTCAAGGAGCCGATTCTGAGAACTCACGGCAGTGTGCCTCCCCGAGATGTCATCCAATTTGTGCCCAGAGATGTTATTCCAGGCTAGCCCTTCTGAGATGTATCCAGTCTGCAGTCAGAGATCTTATTCTGAGTGTTCACAGCAGCCGTAGCCTCTCCAAGATCTTATCCGTGCTGACTCAATGAGCCCATTTTGAGAAACTCACGCCTCTCCCATCGCTTCAATCCCAGCGGGCAGCCTTGTGGGGGTTTGAACAGCTGGTTCCGCTTTCTTTATTCTTCGATAAGTCAGGGCCAAGCCAGCTCCGATCAGCCAGAACCCTGTTACCATGGTTCAGAATAGGTCGATATCTTCAGCACTCAGGCTCACCCGAGCCCAAACTTCTCGTTGAGGAAGGGGTGTCAGTTGCATTTAGGGACCAGTTGATCAAATCCATAATTCCTCTTTATGTTTTAGAAACAGACTGTGAGAGAGTGTTCCAGGGAAAAGGAATACAAAAAACACGAGACTAGACAAGGACATAAGCAGGGAAGATGAGGGAGAGGAGAAAAAGTGCGTCCGCCTCCTCCGAGAGCCAAAGAAGAAAGTCAGCAGCAGATACGAACATTTCCACACACAGTTCATCCTGCTGTAATTTTACAGGTGGGCTTCATCCCCGATGTTAGCGACAGCTTACAGATATAAAACAGATAAAGAACAATTGCTCTACCGCTCCACTCTGACGCCCTTCACCTGTCCTTCCTCTTCACCTGGATCTCATCCCTCAGTTGTCTGTGCATATATAACTGTGACGTTTCCTTAAACGTGTTGATTGGGACTTTGGGTCGCTGGTCTGTTAAACTGGTTTCCTGTTCCCTCCATGACACATTCTGTTTCACCAAGCCTTTATCCAGCGCACATCAAACATGGCAGGTATGTTTCTGGGCACTCAGGGGTTTTCCTGCTTTAGGTTTTAAGTTTGCATCTGTTAGCAGTGCCTGCTCCACTCAGTGTGCGGGGAAGGGCTCTTTGTGACGACCTCCACTGACTTCTTACGCCCACAACCCCCACACTGACCCAAACTCTGACTTTAACCCTAAAACTGAGGCTTAACAGCCAGAATCTGTCCTGATACTCACCCTCTGTGACTGCAGCATCTGATGTATTTAAGGAACGTGTGTAAATTACAGCTACAAGTACACTAGTACTGTCAAATGGACTAAAACATGCAGGAGATTAGAAAGATATCTCTTTTCCTGGGTAACTACAGGGTGCAGCTAAATGACACACAAAGCTGGAATCTGAAGAATTTCTAGCATCACAGATCAGCGTCTCCAATCTGAGCGGGATGATGTTTCGTGTGATAAATCCAGCAGTGCTAAAGAACAGAGGCAGCGAGGTCTCTGCACACGTTTAAAGAAACAGGACAACCCAGCCACAGCGTGTTTCCTCACAAGCACCGGGGTTTTATTCCACCCTCTCTGTACAGACTCATTGTGTCAACACTGGATCTCTGCTGTTACTCATATGCGCCTCACCCCGTCACTAACAGGACGAGGATCTGTCAGCCAATCACAATCTGGACTGATAAGGTGCTCGATTTTATTTGAAATGTCCAATGTTCATATTGCAGTTGTTATGAAGCATTAATCATTTACTCCTGAGTGAGAGATCAGTCGTTACTCTTTAGTGGACAAAAATAAACCCATAAACTGACACAAGCTTCGATTTCTGCACCAAATCTTTTGATTTACGCTCTTCAGTAACAATATTAAGTTTCACACTGGGACAAATCATCCTGGATTTTATTTGTTCGCTACACAAAAATATTAACATCAGAAGTTTCCGCCGAGCTCGAAACTGATTAAGATTGGGCAGGATCACAAAAATAAGGGCAGTAATCTTTAAATTCTAATGAAACATAATGAGGTTCCTGCAGTGTGCGGGGCTGGGTTTGAGCTGTTTGGCTTTGCTTTGCCTCGGCCGAAGCAGAAAGTGTTAAACAGCTGAATGAGATCAGACCGAGCGGCCCTCTGAGGGCTCAGCTGCTGTTGTGAAAGAGGGCGGCGGCTGCAGAAGTCTGCCTGATCCCAAACCAGAAAAACTATTTCTCCTGCTTTAACAGGCGAATTAAAGAGAAAAGATGACTGAACACGAGCCGAGACTCAGAACGTGTCAACCAGCTTTTATGTGTTTTTACTCAGAGGGTCCAAACTGCTTCAGCTCAGTCCAGAGATCCTCTGAAAACCCACTTCATGCGATTGTCCAGCCTCCTTCACCCAGTTCATGTGAGCTGCTTGTGCATGGTGGGTGTAGCTGAAGCAGATGAGCACTTAAAGGGTCTGCTGTCGGCTCCACCTGTATTTTTGCATTCTCAGTCAGTTTAACCTGAGCTCAAATCTGCATCAGCGTTTGGTCCAAAGTAGAAGCTGAATGCAACACTGCCTCCCAGAGGCCAAATGCACCAACTACAGCTTTATTCAAGCGGATTTACAGCTTGTAATGGATTTCCTTCCATCCATTTTATTTTGCAGGAACTGCTGTATACTGTGTGCAGAAAAACAGTAGACATAAAACTAACTGTACAAATGATATCAGCTTGAAAACGAATAACGCCAACGCAGTGTGGGAAAGCCCCACTCTTAGGGCATAACGCCACTGCAGACGGGGCGTGGATGAGCAAAGTCAAATCCAGGCCAAAGCCCGGCTGCAGCACCAGAGGTCAGAGCAAAAGTACCAAAGCTCTGCTGGCTCCAAAGAAGAGTCAGTCAAGGTTAAACTTTAGAGCTGAAACAAAACAGTTTTAGTCTCTGTAGCTGATTTCCTCCTTCATCACAGATGAATAAAAAGAAATAAGAACTTATTTATTGGGTGAATTGACTTGTTGAGGCTCTAAGTTAGGGGCGTGGCTTCTTTGGCTGACAGGAGTCCACACAGCCGTCTGTTCGGCTTCACTGGACCTGTGGGCCGTGTTTTGGAGCATCTCTAATGTGGTTATCTGACCAACAACATGGCTGCTGTGTGGTTAGGTGTAACAACAGACTGAAGTCTGAGCTCCATTCTGATGAATGAAATTTCAGCAGCCAGTCAGCACGTACCTGTGCTCATGTTTTGCACCTGTACAGTTTATGAAAGCAGCTGCTGAACCAAGCTCGCTACATTTAGCTGATAACTCAGCGCTCTATGGTCAGGTCTGTCCCCAGAACCCCAAAGGCAAACATCACGTACTCAACAGGAAGAGCCAAAAGCCCAATGCCATCTTTTATGTACAGTCTGTTTAAAACTAAACCAAATGGGGAAGGTTTGCTGATACCATCAACCCACATTTATTTTATTCAAATTGAGCCAGGAAAGAAAAGTTTGACTAGAATTTCAGAGCTTCGGCTTCCAGTAACTGCTGTCCTTTATCTGCATGCAGCAGCTGCTTTCATTTTCAGGTCGCCGGCCTCATTATTTCACGTTTCACTGCGCTGCTTTCATTAAAGCGCCTTTAAGCTTATTTATAGAAAATAATCAGTCACACTGATGGAACATTAATTAGCCTTTAAGGTATTATAGTTCTAACCTGGGCTATTCTCATAAATATTACTTTTACTGTATTACTTTCAGAGAAATAAACTCTACGGAGACGCAAACACTGGACAGAGGAGAGAATCTGCACCTCTCGCACCTGGAAGTAAATCAGTGTTCCCGTTTGATTCGACCCGTTTCCTTCATCTCTGTCTCACACATCCTCATAAACTTGATCATTTCTCTCTCCAGCAGCTTCATCGCGCAGCTCTGGGCGCCCGATCACACCCAGCAGTCCTGCGCTCCGCCCGCCGAGCCCGTCTCAGCCGATCGCTCTGATCGACCAGCCGGGGAGTTCGATTATCTTACCTGAGTCTCCATCTCAGAAGTTCGGTCCCAAAAAACGAGTAAAAAACAACAAGAACAACTAATAACTGAAAAACCACCGAAACCGAGGAGCACCGAGCGGAGAGTGCCGGAGGATTTACACGTTTCCTGCTGAGAGTCACACAAAGTCCTCCCACTCACCACACACACAGTGATACACGCGCGAATACACACCCACTGAACACACACACGGACGTGTGAGCCTCCGCTGCTTTCAGACCCTCTAAACTTTGTGTAACCTCTTTGTTTGTCAGCGCTGAGCTCTTATCAGCCCCACCCACACGCGCGCACACACACACACACAGAGGGACGTGACCAGTCCAAACTGACAACTAACAGCAGCGTAAGATGAGCTTTCTGGAACAGCCTGTTCAGGTTTGTTCTCAAATTCTTATAATTGTTAATCAGTGGAGACGCGTCACAGGTCCGTCACAGGGAACTGGACCACACCAGCCGGGTGTGTCTCCGAGGGCCTGAATAAGTCATTCTTACGTTTAGAGTAAAAGCAGATCTCTGGCGGTGTTTCTGTTGGGACAGGAGAGACAAACAAGCGGCTCGGGGTCCAGATCCAGCCCGCCAAAGCGTCCGGTCCGCCCCTGGACGTTTTGCAAAGTGTGGAAGTTGCAGTGACGTCAGCGACGTTGTTTGTGTGCATAAATTGGCCAAATGACTGTGAATGCTACACGTGAGACAAGATGCTGATTGGACCTGCCAAACATAACTTTTATGCGTTTCCACTGTGACGTGTTTGTGAGATTCCACTCATGAGATTTCTCAGCTGTTTTTACAAAGATGACACATTAAATGATCAAAACTATTTGACAAAATACTTTCGGTTACCTGTGCTCAGGTGAACATCTTCAGATTGTTTAGCTACAGATAAGAGAACATGGAGGGTGGGTCTTATTTCCAGTTTTAAACGTGGTCCGTGAACTCGACTGAATCCTGTTAGAGGTGACAAATTAAAGGAAAAACTAACAAAGTTTGTTAATGTCACATATGGACCGCCTTAACACCGATTCTCCAAGTCTCTGAGAGTGGGTGGATGAACACCTTTCTTCCAAAAGATAAGGTGGAGTGCAGTTTTACACGCTGGCGGTCGTGGCGTCTACTGACATCCTGGAAAAGACCCAGATTCCCAGATGCTTTTAGCAAAAGTGCTTTATAAATAAACTTTATTCTGATCACTTTTGGATAAAACCAATAATTAACTTTATTTATTGGAAAGAACACAGCGAGCACAGTCCTGCTGTAAAAGATGATCTGAAGAAAAAAAGTCTCTGCTGTCTGAAACCATAAATCAAAAAAGGAAGACGCGTAATGATCGTGGCAGCAAGCAGGAAGCAGTCAGTAAGTGTGGTCAGGCCTCGACAGGTGAGGCTGGCAGTTACTTCCTCCTGCAGAGCAAAACTTTCAATGAAACAAAGAACATTCAGTCTGTAGATTTCAGAGCGACTTATTACTCCGTGTGCTCAGCACGCCTCACGCTACACGCAAACACACAACAATCATGTTATCTGATGCTTTGGCAGTATGTGTTTTTACTTTCACACCAATCAAAGCTTTTCATTAGAAACGGTCTTTTCACTTCTGTCGGTTCCTGTTGTTCCTTTGTGTCGTTGAAATTCTGTCAGTTTGAAGAAATTAAACTAAACCCTCAGATTTCTTATTATAAGAAAAATAAATATACTCCAACAGTGTGGCTCAGTTCAGTTTGCATGATAAAGAAATCACGACACCTTAAACTGTAAGAAATAAACATGTAAAATTACAGAACAAGCTCAGGTAAATCTTTGCTCAGACTGTCTTGTACTAATAAACAAAATAGATAATTATATAAAATTATAAGAAAAAAGTTTTTCTAATTCACAGAATTTTAAAATGTGGCTTTACAGCAAAAACAAAAACACAAGAAAGTCGTAAAACTTTTAAAAAATACAAGTAAGTCCAAAATTTATCGCCTGCTCCACATTTTCCAAACCCAACAGGAGTCTTTGCCAGGCCCATTCTGGCCCTCGGGCCTTATGTTTGACACACCTGCCCTACTGGGATGAGCCCTTTAGATCTCAGACGTTCTCCTGTGTCCCGCCTTTTTGTGGCGGTCTCAAAAGCACAAACCCGAGGCTTCAGGATGTGGGTCCACGAACCGCTACCGTCTGTTTTCTCTATGATCCGTTTATCTGGAGCACATCTGGATTCTCCGCCTCACTGAGACGAGACTCGGACTTCAGAATTTAGCCCGTATTTTTGTCTCTCTGTGGAAAAAGTCGATAAGTGGAGCTGAGCTAAAGTTTTGTTATCAGGTATTTCATGTGTAAATTTGCTTTATTAGCTTTAATCACAAAGTGGAACATCTGGCTGAGCTTCATGGTCCGGGAGACGGAGCCCAGAGAGAACCCGATGGTTGTGGAAGGTCCTGGAGGTTTTGAGCACGGTCGGGTTGGTGAATGACGACTGAGACGAGGGACTCGTGCTCTGAGAGAGCAGAGTTAAAGGAGTGGTCGCTGTCGGACTCGCCTGACCCGGGTTGGTCCTGGTACATCAGGTCTGCTTCACTGGCCAGAGGGGGAAACAGATGTTCAAGACTTTTAACCTCCGAGCAGGTCACATTTAAAAATATCTACATGTGGACATGCGATCCTTTACGTTTACCATCAGCTTCTATCAATGCCTCCTTCAGACGTGTCCTACCTGAGTTCAGAGTCCAGGTAAACACTGTCATCACTGCTGGGGCGCTCTCCTCGTTCTGCTTCCCTTCCTGAGCGGCCACTCGGACTTTGCTGCCTCGCTGTGGGGATCCTCCTCTTTATCTGCGCGTTTGTCTGGCGGGTCGACGACAAACTGGGCCGCTCATCATCAGTGGAGTCTCTGAGAGAACCAGACAGAGAGCATAGACCAGTGGGTCCCACTGTGGGGCAAGCCACTCTTGGGGGACACAGAGCTGCAAGATGGAGGGGAACCTTTACCCCAGATTCTGAATCCGGGGCAGGGAAGAACATGTTTGACTGATTTAGAGGAAGCACTTCTGTGCTGAAACATCTGGATCGCTCATCTGCTCCTTCACTAAATTTAATTTGGAAAATAATGTTAAGAAGCAAATATTTGTTGATGGGCCCCGAGCACAAGTGCAAAGAATTTAAATCTTTAACATGACTCTTGACAAGGAAAGTAAGGAGAACCGGTGCCGTTCTCAGCTGCTCCAACAGCTTTGGGAAACATTTATCACTGAAAGAAGTTCAGAAACGCTGAAGAGTAACAGATCATAGCTGCGCGCTAGGTTTCTGTTAACAGCGATCAGTCTACGGGGAGGCGTGTGCAGCAGAGACTGACAAATGTAGCTAATACAAAAACCGCAATTCCTCTGATGGCCACTTGAGGCAGGCTGCAGCGGTAAGTCAGCCTGTGTGGGGGCGTGGCCTCAGCTGTCGCTGCCAGCTGTTTGTTTTTAAACAGCGACAGCAGGCATCTCCATGGAAACCGTTGTAATTCTGCCTCGTTACAGTTGTTTGGACCCTTCGTCACCCTGCGTCTCTGTGACGTCCTGTCACTGGATAACGTCAGAACTCAAATCCAGTGCCGCTTCTCTGCTTTATAAATCACTTAAAACAGAGTCAATGAGACACATGGCGACACCGCTCTGGCTCAATTTTACAGCCCTTCTCTGGCGTTCACTCACAGCTCCTCCTCGCTGTCTTCCTGGAAGGTCAGAGGTCGTACGCAGATGACACACGTGCTCCCCAAACTCTGGAAGCACGGCCGACAGTACACGCCTGCAAAGAGACGGCAGCTTGTAAAAAGAGCATTCATCCTCATTCATGACACAAACTCTGCTCGTTTTAAATCGCTCACTACGAACTTATGAGGAAATGAAAGGACCAGTGAAACAGTGACCCAGGCTATCACTGGGTGCAGTCTGATATAAAGTTCTCCTGCTGGGTGGACTGATTCAGTGTCACAGATAACAGGTGTTTTTTTATTAACCAGCTCAATGTAATCCTCTCTGCAGCCTTTTAAAAGCATCTCTTGGCTCTGTGAAACCTAAACAGAAGCTAAAGAGTTAAATCTGCTACAGTTATCTCTCACTTCAGCTGAGTCAACAACACTGAGTGCTGCAGGACACTCCCTCAGCGTGCACACACACACACACACACACACACACACACACACACACACACACACACGCGCGCTCCAGTTTACGGCGTCACACTGCAGGTATTTGTCCTGGTGTGAGAAATGATTCAGTCTTTCGCTGTTTTTTGATGTAAAGCGTTACCTCACTGTTTAAAGGGAAAGACACACCTCAGAGACTAAATCACATCACATTCATCATCAGGGCTGAACATTGATGCTATGTCCAGCAAACAGACTTTTCAGGGTTGATGCAGATATCCGGCACGTGGCTCCCTGTGCTTACTTTCTGTTGCAAATGTGCAGAAAATCTGCAAAGAATCTGGACAGGAAGAGGCGCCACGTGGAGAGGTTAAAGGTCAATCCACCCAATAAAAACTAAAAACCTCAGGACGGTTTTACCAGGGAGCGCCCTCGGTGGGTTTACCTGAACAGTGCGGGGCATCACAGATGACTGCGCTCAGGTCAGGCAGGCGCAGCACCTCTCCACAGACCAGACAGCAGGCAGGTGTCGACAAGCCCAGCAGGTGAGACAGGCGACCTCCTCCAGGTAACCTGACAGTAATGCAAACAGATCGCATCCTGACCTTCTGAAGGTTCTGGTCCCTTAGTTTCAATGAATAATACCAACCCTGTTATTAATGTAACCACACACAATGTTTCAACATTAAACAGGCTGAAGTCGATCTACTCTGCTCATCCCTGTCAGACCTGTTGCATCGCATTAACCACAAGCTGTGACAGTGAAGCAGCATAAAGGATCATCACATCAGGCCACGATCTAAAGACACAAAGTCAGTGACATCAGGGACTCCAGCGAACCACGGTGGGAGCCGTTATCCACACATGGAGAAAGCCTGGAACAGTCCTGGAAGCTTCCCAGGAGCGACCGGCTGACCAAAATTCATCCAGGAGGACCTGCAGGCCTCAGTTAAGGTCAGAGGTCACGATTCAACAAAATGAGAGTGAGCAAAAAATGGCCTCCGTGGGAGAGTCCAATGAAAACCACTGCAGACCGAAAAGATCGTCTCACATCTGCCAACAAACATCTGGAAGATCCCAGTAACGTCTGGGAAATATTCTGTGGACTGACGAGGCAGAAGCTGAACTTTGTGGAAGGTTTGAGTCCCGTTACGTCTGCGTCAACCTGCACGCAGAACATCAACCTGCCACCACTACAGTCGGACTCGGTGGTGTGATGGTCCGGGCTGCTCTGAGGGAACCACGAGTGAGCGAGGATGTCGGCCCATCAGGACGCAAACATAGCAGCGAGTGTCTTTCCCTTCACGAATGAAATCATCATTTGAAAAAAAAAAAAAAACTGAATCAGACTGAATTTGTGTTCAACAGTTTCTGAGGGAAATACAAATGTTTTTCACTCCTACAGCACCTAAAGCGTGCACGTGTTTGTGGGACACGACTTTAGGTCAGTCTTTGTACCGTATCAGCAGAGCATGGAGACGTCCTCCTCCTCCTCCCGGGTCGGTTGTGCTCCTGCCCACAGACCTCCTCAGGGCTCTGCGCACCCCCCTCCTCTGATCCAGGATCTGCTGGCGGAGGAACCGGATCCTCTCCTGTCGAGCGCAACGACAACAGCCCAGCTCGTCACAATCATGTCTCACTTTTCCCTCACACATCCAGAATGTCACGCTCTGTGATCAACATCCACCACAGCAGCAACACAACCTCCTGCTCTCTGTGCAAAATCAGAAACATTGGCAGAGTTTCAGCGTTTGTCACGGAGAGTTAAAACATGCCGCTCGGCGGGAGGGTGAGGGCAGGTCCGCTGTCAGGCGATGCAGAGATAATCGGACATGTTGCAACGACACACTGACGGCCGACAGATGAACGTGCTGCTTCTTACGCTTTGTGAGGGAACATTTCAACATAAGCAGCACAATGAAGCTGGAATCATCAGAAAATTCCACGTTAAAGAAATTAAGCTAGTTTCACACTCCAGTGACCTGCTGGTGTCCCGCTCAGATTCCCACTGAGTCCGTTTGCTTCTCCTGCAGCTCGTCGTGGGTTTGTTTTAACATGCAGTGAACCGCGGCTAACACACTGATTAAGGAAACAGCATCAGTGAGACGAACACGGAGTAACCGACTAACCATCCTTATATAAAACATCACGGGGCCGTAAATGAACCCACGCTGTCGTGTTACTGAGGACTCACATCTAATCTGTCGAGGCTCCGACTCCACACTAACAGAAAAATCAACAGGCCAAACTCAGCCCAGCAGCATCCCAGCAGCTCTCCCAGTCATCTAAACGGAGCCCATGAGGCTGCGCTGGGCTCAGATTTGGCGTGACACTAAATCTGACCCGGCGTCCTCCAGCCAATCGCATCTCCGGCACGCACTCCTGGCAGTCAGAAAAGCAACCACGCCCAGAACACGCGGCTGATTATATTTCACTACAAACAGAAGAAGAGGAGGAATCCAGAAAGCAACATTGGTGTGATTTATTGCGTGAAAGTTGCATCCAGCCTGCAGAGCGAACGACACGTGCAGCAGACACACACTAACGTGCAGACAGAGGAAAAGCAAACACCAAACTGAACTCTTTGTGAAATCAGAGTTGAAAGCGGCCGACGGCAGTGGGTCATTTCCCAGAAATTTCACAACCACCACGACCAAAGCACAGAAAACAGATGTGTTAACAGACACACTAGTCGCCGTTTGCCACAGCAGTTTGTGATCAACATTAGACACACAGCCCCCGCCTCAGAGCCGTCGACCAGCCGGGCGGCACAGGATGTTCTGGTTCCTGTAACCCGAACAATCAGGGTCGCGCAGAAAGGCGTTGCCAAAATACATGAGGTTGAAGCGGCGAGCACCTCCACACCGTTAAACCTGCGCCAGCTGTCGAGCAGCGGGCACGACCTCAGAGTGAGTGCAGGCTGCAGCTGGGTCATCGCCCGGATTTCTAACATGCGGTGAACGTGGATCTATTTGAATCCTGACAATAATCCTTTCCTAAACCGCAGGCTGCATTTACAAAAGATGGCACCGCCACCATGAAGCCAGCCGCTCGGTCTCATGCCCAGCGGCATGCTGGGAAATGTTTCTAACCTTCATTGTGAAAGTGTTTTGGCAAAAGTCAAACGTTGGTGTTATTTGGTGGTTGTTTATTGATTTATTGATTTCCTTTTGTGGGGAATCGTCTAAGACTGGGAAAGCTTTGGCCTTTAAACTGGAGATCGGATCTATGTGACGGAGTTGCCGGGCTGGTTTGTGGCAGCAGCGTGTTTTCCTGACTTTCGGCCTCGCCCGGGCTCGGGTCTCTGCGAGCAGTCCGGACCTGCCTCCTCCTTCCTCCTCTCACTCTTTCATTCTGCAGATTCTTCAGATGCCTCTCTGCTCCGTGACCTTTCACCCACAGCAGCAGCTGTTCTTCCTCTTCGCTCGTCTCACCAAAACAGCACACCTTCACTCGGAGAGGAGGAGTGGGCGGGGCATGCAGGTGAAATAAAAAAAACCTGCCCTGGGGCACAGCTCTCCTGATCCTCGTGTTGTCAGAGGATCGGTTTACATCATCTCTGCGAGGCTGGCCGGCGTCCAAAATCCACGAAGAGAATATGAGCCCAGGTTTGAAAAAATGCGAGCCACCCAGGAGCGGCTGCGTGCGCTGCCAGACAGCTTTGTTAGAGGGTTCAGAGCTGGTTTAAATCAGAGTTCTCCTTGTAAATCCACACCACTGCAGTGGATTTAAAACTCACACAGTGTCGACGGACGGGCAGGAGGCATGACTCAGGTGCAGACTTCCAGCTTCAGTTCAACTGGTTTAAACAAAAACGCAGCAATAACCTGCGACAAGGTTTCCACCCACCCACAAATTTTCTCCCATTTCTCCATTTCGGGGACGCCTCTCGCCCTGTGACAGCTGGAGCCCGTCCCCGCTGTCACAGGGCGAGAGGCGTCGTCCGAATCATGTGACTCTAAGTGTGTGAGTACCTGCTCTCTCTCAGGGTGATATGAAGCACAGATGAGGCGTCTGCAGCGCTGCATGAATCCGCTGGTCAGAGACACAAGCAGAGCCAAACCCAACAGGAAGCCTGCAACACAGACCACAACCAGTAAAACCAGTAAAGTCCCTTTGTCTCAATGTGGTTAAAAAAGAAAGGTGAAAATGTGTGTGGCTGAAACACCGACCCCGTCTTCACGGTGTGACGGCAATAACACACATACAACACAGATATCGGACGGACAGCTGATTTGATTATGAAAAGGTTGCAATCAGACAAACATCACATTTGTCTACATGTAAATCTCTGATGTCAGGTGAACATATTTGTGTTGGTTTGCCTCTGCACACTGTGCTGGGTGGGTGCTCTGTTAGAGGCGGCCGGGGCTCAGGCCTTTGCCATTTGTTTTTCTGGTGGGTTCTTATTAGGGCTGCCACGATTAGTCGACTAGTCACGATTACGTCGACTATCAAAATCGTCGACGACTGATTTAATAGTCAACGCGTCGTTTGAAGCTTTGTAAGATCACAAAAGACGCAGGAATAAGTAGCAGGATTTAAGAGTGTAATAACGGACTGAAACAGAAGATGGCAGCACTGCATGTACAAGGATGCCAGCTGCCGTTAAACTCCGACGAAGAAGAAGCAGCTGTGTCCCAGAATTCATAGCGCAGCCCAGCTCAGTTTCCAACAATGGCGGCAGCTAGTTAGTTTTAATATTACTCTTATTATTCTTTCTGGGTCACAAAATAAACGTTTAACATATTTTCATGGAGAATGTAGCTGTGTAAACCTCAAATATCGGCTCAGTTTATCAAGACACCGCATATTTTCAAAAGCGCTCCGACGTTTTCTGAGACGTCTGTTACCCACTAGCTTGATAGCTAGCCGGGGGCTAGGCTAACTAGAGCCGTGAGAACACCGGACTCCCGGCAGATCGTTTTCAAACCCACCGCCATCTTTCGCTACTCAGGTTAAACATGATATATGAGTCACTTAGATAACTTAAACATGTTATTGTTTTGCCTTTTTTTAGTATTTTATTTGTTCCTGAGTAAATCGGTTTGGCTGAGATTAAAGTTATAGTTTTTACACAGCTGAATAAACGTCAAGCAGACAGCTGATCATCAGAAGTGTGAGATGCTGGAGAATTTACTCCGGTGTCCTGTTAGATTTTAGATAGCAAGGAGTTTATTAAACTTCACCGAAACAATCTGCAAATTTCATTAAAATTTAATAAACGATCATCTTGTCTTTATTTTTAGTTAGCACCTTAAACACTTAAAGCTGTAAGCTAATGATAGTTATATAAGAGCAGATGCTGCTGGTGCAATAAGCTGTACGTTTTACGTCCAATGGATGATGATCTGATTAGTCGACTATCAAAATAATGGTTTGTGGCAGCCCTAGTTCTTATTGATCTCAGTATCTAATTATTTCATTGTAAGGTTTGAAGCTCATGCTGTGGTCTGAATAGTTGAGTAAGTGGAGCGTGTAAAGTGATGAAGGATGCTACGACTCCATGTTGTCACGTCATATGAGTGTTAGAAATCTGACTGTCTGCTCTTTCAGTTTTAATGAAACTCAAATATTCCAAAAGCTCTGGACGGATCAGTGACTGATGAGTCATTGCTAAGCTCAAAACAACACAACCTCTTCCTCTGCTCATCTTTGTTGTGATGTTTGCAGGTCAAAGCTGGATTAAAGCTCCTGAGCTCAGGACGTGTTTGTGTCAGAGACGCTCTGTCGTCACAGCTTCTCTCAACAGTCACTCAAAACGTTGCTTCCAGTCATCTGCGTGTTCAGACAAAACAACGCAGTCGCTCTGACACTCGGATTCCACATTCCTGGGTAGTTTTTTTTTTTTTTTTTTTAAATCCTCTTCCTCTGCTGCTACTGGCCCGTTTCCAGTACAGGAAGCTTCTATGAACTCAGGAATCTGGCTTTTATTTTATTACGACTTTGCTTCCAGCAACAAAATGAAACCACTGATGCCTGAGATGAATAACACCGATTATCTCGTTACAATCAGCCTCCTGGTGTGTCCTTGTGTGGGATTTTTAACACAGCAGGTGAGCAGTCAGCTGTTCGAGGTGATGCCCTGGAGGCAGGTAAAAGGCCAGTGAGTGATTAGGGCAGGGGTCACGTTGCACACAGTGATCCAAGGAAGGATGACAGGTGAAGCAGCCAGTATGCTCAGAGCCCACATAAGGGTTACTGCAGCACAAAGGAGCCAGATCACTCCACCTCCACCTACAATGAGCACAGAGCCAGGCCAAGGTGGTGTCCCGGTCTGATGAATTACTTTTCCTTTTCCATTGTTTACCTGGAGAGGAGATGGAAGCAGGATGTACTACAGGAAGTGTGTGTGTGTGTGTCTGCGGGGAAAGTATAGGTCCTTAGATTGAGACCACATTCATCTTCCCTTCATGGCAGCGTCCTCTTTTGTTCAGGGATCATTTGGGTAGATTGTGAATCCGTTAACAGCTAAAACTAGGAAGATTATTCAAAAAGCTGCAGATGCATAAACTGGATCTTGTAATCAGTGCAGACCTATCGATCTATTAGTACAAAATCATGTTATTCATTAGATGACTGCATTAAAACTGCGTCCAAAGGCTCCACAGCACAGACACTGCAGAGGTTACAAGAGCTGAAACTGAGCAGACAGCTGGCAGCTACAGCCACCTGCGTCACTGCAGCCACGCACTGATTTATTCTAAGCTTTACGTGGTTTGTCCTCCTTTAAAGTTCAATGAGGCCAATTGTGATTCGCTTCCTGTGTGATGTCATACCGAGGATGAAACACGTGTTGTAGTTTGGTTCTGACGGCTCCAGCAGGCACTTCTTGCTGATCACGGTGATGTTTCCCCGCTGCAGGATGTTGAACGAGGCCACCACGTCTCTGTAGATGTCTGAGGCGTAACCCGACCCGTTCACCTGAACCGCCACCGTGACCGGAACTATCGGGACAGAGCGTCACGCTGGTCACCGCTCACAGTGAAAACGCAGGGCTGTTTTTGGCAGGTGTGCTGGCTCACCTCTGGCCACGATGTCCTCCGTCACCTGGTGGTGCACCTGATCCAGAATCCAGAACACCAGGAAGTCCAGCGCCACCAGCAGGCTGCCTATGATCAGGTGCCTGAAGACCGAAACCAAGCCCGCCATCACCGCCCGCCGCTCTCTGTACGTCAGCTGAAATGACACTGCAGGACAGACGCGTCAGATCGCTTTGATGAACATCGCTGATCCACAAACCATGACCTCGTCCAGCACCTGCTGTGTACCTGTCACACAAGCTAACAAACAAACCCACACACACGGATGTACTCACGTGGTGTGATGTAGGTCTTGGCCTCTCTGCGCGTGATTGGAAACACAGAGGCTCCGCCTACTGAGGTCACCCTTTGGTCAAGGTCTTTAAACTGAGCAGTGATGTAGTTGTTATCAAATTTAATATTGTGGAGGTACCTGTGTCTGTACTGCACTGCCCTGCAGACACACAACCACATCAACACCCATCAGCAACAATCAGCATCGAGGTTAATGCAAAGCAACGCTCGTGGAAATAAAGTGAAGTGTAAAGAGTGAGACGAGGGGAAAAAGTCAAATAAGGAAGCTCGTGGAGTAAAAATGCCACAAAGAGCTGAACATGATAAAGTGGATCGATGAAGCAAAATACCTCAAAAAGCGAAATGAAACTGAATAAAAAAGGAAACGAGCAGAGCGATGTGAGAAGACGATGCAGAGCTGAAAAACTGCAGCGATGAGATTACAGATGAGTCTCTGCTGCACAGATGTTGCTGCGTGAGCTATGAAAGACTTCCTGAATCGTCCTCGTGTAGCTGAAGTAAACTGAAGCATGTGGTTTGCATTTGGCTAAAGTGACCTAAAGCATGCAGAGTATGTGCAGATGTCATGAACTAAAGAGCGCAAATGAACCAAACTGAATCAGGCAGCTCAAGTAAGCTGACGCCTGTGGATCAGGGAGACCGAGCGGCGCATGTGGAGCGAAAACAGAAATAATAAAACATTTTCCTGCTTATTTTATTTTTTGCATTTTTCACACTTGCAGATCATCAAACAGATTTTAATGTGATCAATAATGATTTGGTTTACAGGGAGGAAGCTCTCCAAACCCACCTGTGTGAAGAAGTAACTCCACCCTAAACCTAACACCTGGTTGTGCGACCATAACTGACGCTGAGCAATGAGTGCTTCACGTCGCTGTGGAGGAAGCGTGCCACGCTCTTCTTTGCAGAATTATTTGAATTCAGTCACATTAGAGGGTTTTCCAGCAGGAACAGCCTCTTCAAAGCATTTTAGGCGCCACACGATGCCGTGTTCCTGATCACCGTCCTGATGGTGGAAGGTTCTCCTTCATCCTGGTCGAGAGCAGAATCCATGGTTCCACCAGTTACAGCGACTCTGACCTCACCTGATGCGAGTGAGGCCTGCGGTTCTTTAGATGTTGTTCTGGGTTCTTCTGTGACCTCCCAGATGAGCCACTGATGCGTTCCCAAAGTAATTTTGGTCGACCAAAGTTTTACAGGCTTAGAAACGGATCTGCAACCCTCTCCAGACTGATGGATGTCAGCGACTTTGTGTCTCAGCTCTTTCTTTCAATCGAGGAATGATTTGCTGCTGTTTGGGATCTTTTGGCGTGCTTCGCTCTGTCAGACGCGCTTTGTCTAAGTCAGGGGTGTCCAACTCCAGTCTACTGTCTGCAGCTTTTAGATGCATCCCTGCTCCAACACAGCTGAATCAAATTGCTTGGATCATCTCTTCAGCACGCCATCAAGTTCAGCAAAGGCCTGATAACAAGCCATTCATTTGATTCAGGTGTGTCGAAACAAGGATGCGTCTAAACGCTGCAGGACGGTAGCTCTGAAGGACACCGCTGGTTTAGGTGATCAGCCCCGGTGTGGCCGTGAAACTGAACTCATGAGTTAAGTTTTATTGTTTTATTGTAAAATGCATCTATTTTGATTGTAAGCCCAACAAGGGACAATTGTTGAAAATTAGCAATAGCTATAAACTTGTGTATTACATCAGTTTCCTGTTTTGTACTTGGACTCAGTTAAGCTGCGCTGTCCCTTTTAAATAAATAGATTCAAGGAGGGGACGAATACTTGTGGTGTGACTGAAGGATTTTAAAGTGTTGCGTTGCATCTATTAGATGAACTGAAGCATGTGCACTGTGTGGAGCAACTGAAGTGTGCAGCTGTTGTACATTAGATAGATTCAGTGAACCAAGTGTGTAGATGTGAGAAGAGTCCCGACCTGAGGAAGGAGCAGGCGAGCAGGACGAGGCCGATGTACGCCAGCGGTCCACTCAGCTTCTGAAACACTTGAAGTTCCGATGAAATCTCCGACATGATGCTCTGAGACATCTGGTGCAGAGACTGGCTGCTGTTGGCATCCAGGTCAAAGTCCAGTGAGGCGGAGATGTTGAACTCAAACTCACGCTTCATCTTCTGAAACACTGCAATGACAGCTGAAAGAGGCAGGAGTCAGCCTCTGTGCGCCCGGCAGTAAAGGCTAAACAATAAAGAGGAAATGGACTCACGAGCCGCGAGACGTTTCCTCAGGTGGTCGGCGATGTAGGAAGGGACGATGCAGAAGAACTCGCCAGCTGAAAGACCAACAGTGAGACGATTACAGAGACGTAAAGATGAACGTGAGAGCAAATACAGAGTTTGGACTCTTTGGTTTTTAAGGCCACGCTGACATTAGAATAAAATCATTGAAATAAGTGAAAAGTGTCCTGGACCGTGAACAGTAGAGCTTGTCCGACACTCCTTTTCCACGTTTTATTCTTTAAGTCTCAGAGATTACAGCCTGACCTTCTGTAACTTTGATATTTGTGCCTCTGAGGGTTAACGTCCACACAAGGACCGGGATACATGGACGCACCGCGGGCCAGGTTGCAGAGCGGCAGGAAGCCGTCCACGATGTTGCACAGGAAGTTGAAGTCGCCCAGCAGCTCAGAGCAGTCGCTTCGAGCTTCCTCAAACAGTGACCGGCACTTCCTGTACGGAGTTCCCATCTTTTCGTTACAGATGTCCCCGATATCGGCCAGGAAGCGTAGGACATTCCTCAGCGAGCGAGCTGCAGGGTCAGAGGTCAGAGGTGTAAGGTGAGTATCTCCAGGCGTATGGCAAACATGGTCGGTCTGACACACACTGTCTCCTATAAGGCCTCAGCCCGCCCACAGTGCTACACACCTCAGGCCCAGCCTCCTCCCTTTACCAAACACAGAAACTCAACTTAAAATCTGATGTCAGCGACACCTGTTCTGTTCTGGGCGGGGCCTGCAGCTCTGAGAGTGTGGATCCCCAGGTATGCACATGGAAGGTGTGAAACTGCAGCCAACTGTAAATGACTGTGGGTGAAACCATCAGTCCTCTTTAACACAGGGCTGCACTTCCTGCCTTCACAGCATGGTTCGGGTCAGTTTTCCTTCATCTACACCAAATGAGAAAGTCTGAAGAGCCTATTTGAGATAAATACATGCTTTTACAATCTTATGACCCTCTGAGGCGTCTTTGATGTTTGTTAGCTCAGTGAAAGTGTTTTCTAATTGGTTCATTTTGTTATGTCACAGGTGCAAAGCTTGCATTTATATTGCATGTACACTTCATCTGTTTCACAGTCACGGCCACTTTCGAATGACTAACTTGTCTTTGGGACAGAAAGAAACGTACAAACTGTACACAGACATGCCCCGGCTGGGATTTGAACCAGGAACCTTCTGTCTGTGAGGATATAGTGCTGACCACTGTCGCACCATGCACTGGATCTGGTGGCTGCATCTGCAGGAACTGCTGTCCCATATCAGCTGGTTAAAGAGGCTGCCTTACCAACATGGCGGATGCTGTCTGTCATAGCGTAGATGAAGTTCTGGACTCTTCCTGCGACGGCGTACGCGTTTCTGCTGATCTCCCTGATGTGGTCCAACACGGCTGCAAACCAACAAAAACACTGACGCTCACAGCTCGCCACATTCATCTGATTTGTGACTGGATCAGAAAGAATTATATGAATCCATGAAACTGGATAAAAACGGCAGCAACTGATATGAAATTCATATTTTGTTTAAAATTCTATTAAATTTCAATATGAAACACGAGTGGTAAATTTTTAGGAGCACTGGCGGCTGTAACTGCAGTGGGTGTGGGGGCGGGTCTTACAGAAGAGGGGCGTGGCTGCTTTCTGCATCAGTTCCTGCGTTTGATTGGCTGCCAGCTCAGCTCCACACAGCAGGCTGGAGGCGGCTCGCTCGGTGTTCTCCAACGTGTTGCTGAGCGGACCGGACACGAGCAGCGACACGAACATGAGGAGGAGGAAGTTCCTGCCATGACCTGAAACACAGGAAGAGAAGCGCTGTGACGGCGTGGACCTGGCGTCTAATTCAGAAGCTCTGATTGTCCACCTCTAATCGGGAATAGTGAGACTGCTGGGAACTCCATGTTTATTTGGGACCTTGGGATTCAACCTCCACTTCAGAGCTCGTACTGCATCAGGTCCATTTGCGTTTGGGAGGAGGTCCAACTCTGTTTGAAGGTTAGGGAGCACGTAGAGTGTGTGTTGCTTCAAATCTGAGAACTCTATTTGTGCCGTTGTAGAAGTCTGCTCAGAGATTTCATACCTGGAAGCTCATAAGTGGAGAGAGTCACGTTTTTTCTGAATCAACATGGAGGCTCTAACTTGATTTATGAGTCCTAACTCATCCCTTTGAGCTATGACGTCATTTAGAAATGCTTCTCTGTTTTGGAAGCTCATCTTACTCGACCGGTAGTGTAAGCGCCACAATACCAGAAGACGGTTTACTTGACTTCATATCTAGATTTTGCACAAGAACAGCATGATGAATTTGAATTTCTTAAAGTTGTTCCCTTTAACACAGCGAGTGACGTCGTGGACAAAGATGGAGACCTGCGTGTGACGATGTCATTTTGATCATTTCAAAGCAGAAGTTCTCAAACTGAATTGTACAGGAGCTCAGAAGTGTCTTATTTAGAGCTTTAAAGGGCAATAACAGCTCGACCTCTCAGAGTTTTCACCATCTGAATATTGGCGCGCAGTCTCTGAGAGCTCTGTACGGCGTCACCTGTGGTCGTAACTTTATTCTAGAGATGGCACGATACCACTTTTTTATGTCCGATACCGATACCGATATCATAAATTTGGATATCTGCCGATACCGATATGAATCCGATATAGTGTTTTTTAATCAACAAAACTGTTTTTTAAATATCTTGCTGCATTTTGTATAAGTTCATACTCAAGTTTAAAACAACAACTACACTAAAGCTATTCTGTTATACCTGTATGCAAAAAAAAATATTTTATAGTTCAGCAATACTGATCAATCTAATAAACTTAAACCTACACCATCCTCCCTATTCTGGTATTTTAAAGAGTACTTAGTGTAAATATTAAGCAACCTAACTAATAGGGTTCCAACTCCCAGCAACAACAAAAATAAATAAATAAAAAATGGGGAACCACCCCTCACGCTCCACCTCATGATGCTTAATCGACGTAATCAACCTTAATTTGATGCAGTGTGAAAAAAAATGCACAGAAATCAATTATTTTTCAAGAAATATTAAATAGATTCAACATCTTTCTTCAACAAAATTGCAGACTGCACAGATGGTACCTTCCCAAAGGAAAAAGTACTATAGCTTACTAGGGTAAATATATTAGACTTAATAGTCACTATATACAGTAATGGACTTCTATTCATTTTACATCAAATTAAAACTTTGGGTGTCAGATAATTATTTATTAAAAGCTCGACATTTTAAATGAGAATAAGAAAGAAAAGTATGTCTTTGTGCCCCCTTTTCCCTGTTCATGCCCTATCGGCCCCCCTGGCTAAACTTTGCTAGATCCGCCCCTGCACAGTTACCAGCGTCAGCTACGTAGAAAAAGATCCTGGTGTAGAAAGTAATATTAAATACATTCTAACAACAGCTGATCAAGCTTAAACGTGCTGCTGTTGTTCAGCCGCTGGTTTCCTCTTTCTGGTGCAAAGTGGGCCAAAAACAAAGAAGAGAGACGGACTCGCGACAGAAAAGCCGATCAGCTGATCGTTAAGCAGTTTCATGATTGAAGTAGCAGCAAGAAGAGGCAGTCGCTCCATATATCGCTTGTTAAGCTTAACGCAGGAATGCTTTACAAACATTCAGAGATGGACTTACACACTTGCTTTACTTCTCTCGGGGATAACTTTGTCGGAGATGAAATGCCGGGTTGCTAGCGAAGCTCCACATGCTATCCAGACCACCGACAGGTCCCGCATGCCACAGCCGCTCTATCACGTGATGCATACTGCTCCGACGTGCTAACGTTCTGAGGCGAGTTACGGCTGTTGCAAGTTTTGTGAGGTGCTTTCGTGATATTTAATGGATCGGATTACATTTTTTATTTTTCTCCGATATCCGATCCAGTAATTTAGGTCAGTATCGGACCGATACCGATACGTAATATCGGATCGGTCCATCTCTACTTTATTCAGGAGCTTTTTGAGAGCTCTGACTTCAGTTAGAAGCTCTGCTGTCTGTTTCAGAGCTCTGGCTGTTATCGGAAGCTCGTCCTCTGTTTGGAGACTAAAAGAAGTTGGGCTGACGGGATCACTACCATCCTCATGTCATCCAAGAAATGTCTGTTTTTAAATTATTTTTATTCTTAATTTACAGAGTTTATAAGTTTCTTTAGTAGTAGTAGCACTAACGATGAGGACTTATTACAACACACAATATTGTCATTTTTGGGATGTTTTTCTCTTCTACAGCATGTCAGATTTATATCGATGAACAAAGAGAGGATCGGTATAAAACCTTGAAGGCGCGTCGCTGACAAACCTGAGCACATGGAGGGCAGCATGACCATGATGCTGGCCCTGACGCTGACCGACAGCCCCATACCGAACGCTGCCAGACCAGCCAAGCACAACGTGGTGTGGGCGCAGAACCACAGCGGCTGTTTCTGCAGGAAGAGAGTCATGAGTCCGTACAGAGACGCGATCAGCAGCCCGGATACAAACGCCACCATCCTCTGCCCCACCTCCACCAGGTGAGCTCTGAGCTTCCTCCTGCCGCTGAGTCGAGAGCGTCCCGCCGGTCTGTGGAAGCAAAAACAGTGAACGACATGTTCACTAACCTGCAGCACCACATAGACATGAAGCTACAGTGCTGCCACCTGCAGGCCGTGACGTACAGGTGGATTCACAGTGGCTGGGATATTTATCAAAGATCCGTCTTTGTAGGACAAATTAAATAAAAAACTAATAAAAGTTTAAAACATCAGCCCTGTCTTATTGTATTTAACAAACATGTCTCAGGACTACCTCACCTTCTACCTGCCTTTTCCCCGAGACTCGTCATTTCAAACACAAAAGGCTGAAAAGCCTGATTGTTGTTCCTGTTTGCATCGCGCTGGTGGACAAACAGAGACGACTACAACAGAGTAACAGACTTTAAAACTATCTGTGAGTTCTGAGTAAGAATAAACAGCTACGTGTCTCTGTTACACCGTTTTAATGTTGGATTAATGGAATAGAAACGATGAGTTTCAATGTCAGCTGTGAGTGCGCGCTGTGCAGTAAAGGTCTGCACAGACACGGTGACGTCGGCGAGGTCTGATGCTGGGTGTGAAACCAGAGATGATAAGCCCGTGTGCTGCCCCGAAGCACACGTCTGTTTGTCCTCGCCTTTCACCCTGATGCAGGTCGTAACTTACAAAATACCATCCTGTTGTGTAAACTCATCAGAGTCCACTGACGTCAAGCCAAGTGAGAACTCTGGGGTTGTTTCCCCAAATAAAGCCAGAGGAGCCCCGCCCCCACGGATGAATGTTGGGTTCACTTTCAGATGCTTCCATCCTTTATATACAGTAAAATAATTTGCAGGAAGTGAATAGGAGGGAAGTTAAAATGTTCTGTGATGAGGCTGTGGAGCAATAAATGTGAGCACAAATCATTTTTTAAAAAGGTGAAAGGTTAACATCCAGGTCACTCTAAATGAGAATGTGTTAGCTCAAAAGCTAACAGTTAGCACTCAGGTGAATCTGGTCCCTCTACCTGCTCAGAGCTCCTCGGATAGTCTCTGTGACTCCGCCCCTCTTCACCTGGACTGAGATGTCACTTTTCATCAGGAGCTGTTTCCTTTCTTCACTCCTCATCTTCATCTTTTACACCAGGGGAAACGTTTCCGCGTCACCTGGAAACCAGAGACACATCACGTGACAGGCCGAAGCTAACAGAAGCTCCAACAGTCAAACGACGATACGTTTGTAAGCGGTGTGCGCTTGAACGCAGGTTAGAGGAGCGATTTGTGGTGAATGATGGCTGACACCGGGACACGTCACAGCTGTGAGTTCACCCACAACAACTCAAAACTCAGGTGGTGGAGCTGATCAGCCCTGAGGCTGCCAGCCGACGGTCAAAACCTGTTTCCAGGTGTTTGTGCTTCCTTACAGCGGCGCACAGGTGCGTTCAGACCATCCTGCCTCCAGTTGTCCATCGGTTCCTCTTCAGCCAATCAGAGGAGTTTCCGGTGGCTCGCCCGCTCTTCAGGGCGCTGTATGGAGTAGCGACCGGCACAGGTAACACCTCCAGCGACACACCTGGGCGGTTCATCTCTGAGCTTCGATCCTCACATGTTGGTAACCAGCGCGGGCATCAGAGCGAAAAGACGCCGCAGAGCTGCGCTCATTTTGGGGCCGATCAGCTGTTCGGAGGAAACAGGAGCGCGCACAGAATCAGCCTCTCATTAAATAATTTCATTCACTGTAATATACTAGCTGATGTTATTATGACTTAGTCACATTGTTGTTGTCTTTATTTTTAATATTGTGTAATTTTATCATTTGTTACTATAAATATAACGAATGCAAAGCTCTTCTTTTACTTTCCAGCTGTTTTTATTATTATTCTGAAAGGTTGTTAGAAAAAAGCCGATGTGATGTTTGACTCCTGTTGTTGTTTGTCTCACCAACAGTCTTGTTCCTGGGCATTGCCCACAACCTCCCGCTGACCTTTGACCTGAAGGTGGCAGTAGGATGTTTGTTTGTTGGTGAGGCGAGGTCGCACACTCACATCTGTTCTTTGAAACACGTTTGAAACACGTGGAGATCTGACCGAGTGTGTGTTTCAGCTGTGTGTCTCGCAGGCGGACTCCTGTCTTCGTCCTTCAGGTGTTCGGTCCTCCTCGTGTTTCCCAGCATGCTCGGCTCCCGTGGCCGCTCCTACCTGATCCTGCTGGCCCTGTCTGTGCTGTACGCAGGTAAACAGACGCCTGTGCAGAGTGTGCACACGGCTCACAGTGTGGTCAGTGCCGTCATCTTTTTCATGGAGTCGTATCAGAAACATTCTCGTGTCCAGTGAGTCCAAAGTTTCATGAATCTGCAGGAATCGGCACATATTTGGCTTTTTAACTGAAAAAACAAAAATAATGAGCTCAGAAGGAGATGGAGGGAGGATCCACTCCTCTCGTCTGTACCTGTGAAAGCACAGATGTCCAAACTGTCTTCATTCTGCTCCCCTCGCTCGTGTGTTTGGTCAGAATCCCTGAAACCAAATCATTGATGCGTCATTTAGAAAAAAACATAAAACCCACAAATAACTTTTCTACAAGCTCCACTGTTTCATGTCAGCAAAATATTGATCAGCAGGACAGATTTAATAACACTTTATCAGCAAACATTAAACACTGTTAAAAACAAAGTGCAGCAATCAAACCAGCAGAGGTCAGTGCTGTCTGAAGTCACACAGACCTGCTCCCGTGTGACTTTGGGATAGGCTGATATACTGATCAGTGTTAAAGAGTTCAGACGACACCAACAGCAACAATCAATGTGTGCGTCGTCCCGAGGGCTCAGGCTGAGGCCGGCTGCACTTCCTTTTGGTTCATGAAGACGTTTCACTTCAGGCATCTTCAGTTTTAAAAATGTTGTTGAGAGGTGAAATGTTTCATCCTCATGAACCAAAAACCTTCATTTCGACCACTTAGGATGAATGAATACTAAATACATATGAATGAATTAACAGCTACAATGTCAAAGACTACAAAGACCTCTCATGTGATGGAGTGACATAAAAGCGAGTGTTGGAACGTGTTTAAAGCAGCGGTCCCCAACCCCCGGGCCTCGGACCGGTACCGGTCCGTGAGTCGTTTGGTACCAGGCCGTGAGAGTTGAGGCTCAGGTGTGAAATGTCTGGTTTTCAGGGTTTTTATCGGTTTTCAGCGTTATTTTGTTATCGTTTTATCGTTAACTCTGTTTTCCTGGGTCTTTTCACGTCTGTTATGAATAAATCTTCTTTTTTTCGGTACCGGTTTTATTTTGTTGTATTTATCCGCGACACCTTAAAGGCCGGTCTGTGAAAATATCGCGGGCATAAACCGGTCCGTGGCGCAACAAAGGTTGGAGACCGCTGGTTTAAAGGACGTCACTGATCCTGTGAGCCTGCACAGTAACATTTATGAGTCTGAGTCGTCCAACATTAAAGTGCACTGAGACAGTCAGACATACTGGGTCCACAGGCCTCACTGGACCCAGTCTGTCTGTGGCTGATTAAATCTTTTACTAAATACATAATACAACATGCAGATACGATTGGTTACCTCAGCGGCTGAATGGGCCTGATTAACATGTCTTCAGGTGAGTTTTGTGTCATGTGATGCTGCGTCCCGTCTGCAGGCCCAGTTTCAAACATCCAGCGTAACGTGGAGGCCGCCGCCGTGTCTGTGAGCTGCAACCTGGACCTGCAGGTCCGTCACAGCAAGCTACTGTGGAGAGAAGCCATCAAGCCATTTTTGATCATCACACAGGAGCTCATGGTGAGAGGAACATGTTTCAAAGCTCCTCTAGTTTAACATAATAATAATTATCACCCTACCTACTGCCATGAACATGAAGCTGAGGGGCCTCAGATCTTTTGCTTCTCTTCCAGGATGATAAAGAAGGTTTTGAGTTGGAGGCTTTAAATGTCAGCAAGAAGTTTCAGGACATCAGAGACGAGATGGTCCTTCAGTACGGATACGACCGATTCGAAACTAAACAAGGCGGCGGTAACAGCACCCAGGAGGAGTTCACCGCCAAGACCCTAAAGCAGTGCGACAGTAAGTCAGAAACACCAGAAACACCAGACGTGAAGTTCAAAGGTTTCAGGCAGGAAACACAATACAGAAGGAAACTGTTGATCATCATCCTCGTGTCACCAATACGAGAAAACAATCGCTTTAAATGTCGTCACTAATGTGATTCAAAATGATTTCACACCTGCTTCACAAACGTCATTTAAAGATGAGAACTCGCGCGTGGTTTGATCCCCAGGTGTGGTGGCTCAGGGCGTGCAGCGGTGCGTCGATTGGTTCGCCAACAGGTGGACGGCGTGTTTGGAGGCGATCCCCGTCCCCGTCATCAACTACATCCTCTGCATTTCAATGAAGTTTCACTTCCTGTGTGACATCATGAAAGGTAAAAGGTTATACGTACCACGGCGTTATGAAATATCCACATCCAGCTGACCCCGCGGTCTCTACTCTTTCCAGTCAGACATTTCTAACTCACAAACATCAGCATCAGAATACATTTAAACTGTCACCAGAAAGTCTTTGCTTTAAAAAATAAAACTGAAATTGGGCTCCGGCGCTTTGGTGTAATACCACTTTGAGCCACAAGGTGACACTGAGTTTAGCATCCAATCACAACACAGCATGACAACACTATTATTGTTAGCTCGGTGCTAGTTTGTACAGAATTCACATTAAAGTAATATTTAGCGACTTGTTCTGGGAGCTCGAAGAGTAAAAACGAGCAGTTATATTTTTAAATAGTAAAAAAACGACTACACTAAACCTTTCTGGTAAACGCTGCCATCTTGTGGTGGAAGTTTTTATTAAATTTAGCTCAAGGTTTTGCAAAAAGCACCTTTAAATTTGAAGGTGTGCAAACATTAGCTTCAGTGTTCTGAGCGGTATATCGTACTCAAGTGTCCTCAAACGTAAACGGCAGATTATTTTTGAGTTATTATTTCAGGGTTGATAGTCTTGGTGTTTTGGTGACTCTTCTGTGGTGCTGAAAAGGCAGCTGCTGTGATCTTTAGTTCTTCTCCTCCTCCCATCAGTCATGACTCCGTGGTGCAGGGACAACATTCCCGTGGAGGGAAACTTTGGTCAACTCTTCGACCGGCTGAATGTTTCGGTTGACCTGCTGTCCAGAGAGTTCAGCGCCGAGCTCACCGTAGAGGTCAGACCTGCACCGCCGGTCCTCCAGCACCACCCACAGGACGAACCCAGAGTCGGCTGAAATGTAACCTGCGTGTCGTCTCGCAGGAGGAGGAGCAGCCGGCGCTGAGCGAAGCTCTGCTGGACCAACAGTTCACCAACGCTGTCAAAACATCCTTCCAGAAACTGACATCAACGACGGGACGGGTGCTGAACATCCTGCAGATGCTCCTCTCCTTAACCTTCATCACCTTCTTCACCCAGTAAGAGTCTCACCTTCACCTTCATCCCGTTAAGATTCACACCTTTATCTCCATCTTCTTTTCTCCTCTGCAGGGCGTTTGGGTACCTCTGGCAGTACAACAGGGACATTTGTTTCGACAACGTCTACATCACCACCTACTTCAGACAGATCGATGCCCGCAGACGGAAAGCGGTATCATTCTCATCCTCATCATCCTCACTTCAGTACAGTCCACGGTCTGACCGTCCTGTCCTCTCCTGTGCTGCGTTTAGGGGAAGCGCTGCCTGCTGCCTCTGAGGAAATCTGAGAAAAACAAGCTGATCAACCCCTGCAGTCTGAAAATTTACCCCGAAGAGGTCAAACAAGTGGTGCGTTCAAGAGCAGTAACTCTGGCAGTATTTATGTAGTGTTTCACAAAGTGCTTCACAGGAAATAATCCACTGTAATAGCAGCAGTGACGCGACTCCTCAGTTCTTTGCACTCACCTAAAAATCTGCAGATTTGTTAAAGGATCATTACCCTAAATACCACTTTTCCATCTTTTTAAGTTTAAGTTATTTTTATAAATAACGTGTTTAGACGTGGTCCAATCAGAGTGCAGCACTCTCACAAACAGGTATGCAGCAATAGCAGATTTCTGTGCCGTTATAAATTCAAGGTGCAATTTCAGGACACAGTCTGTGTTCAGCCAAATACACCCAGAAAAGGTGTAATACACATTTTACTGTTTTTATAGCTGATGATCACAGTTTAGTTTAATAAAGATAAAAAAGTATTTGAGGTTGTGACTTTGAACCTTGTCCCCGTGCCGGGCAGGTTTTTCATTTACAGCGGGATGCAAAAGTTTGGGCGGCCTTGTTCATAGTCATTATTTTCCTGTATAAATCGTTAAATATAACCGTCAGTTAAATGTATCATATAGGAGACACACAGTGATGTTTGAGAAGTGAAATGAAGTTTATTGGATTTACAGAAAGTGTGCAAGAATTGTTTAAACAAAATCAGGCGGATGAATAAATTTGGGCTCCACAAAAAAAAGAGATGAAATTAATATTTAGCAGATCTGCCTTTTGCAGAAATTCCAGCCTCTAAACGCTTCCTGTAGGCTCCAATGAGAGTCTGGATTGTGGTTGAAGGTATTTTGGACTGTTCCTCTACAAAACATCTGTAGGTCATTCAGGTTTGATGACTTCCGAGCATCAACAGCGCTCTTTAACTCACACCACAGGTTTCAATAATATTCAGGTCTGGGCTGAGATGAACGTTGTACTTGTTCCTCTGCATGAATGCTTCAGTGGATTTTGAGCGTTGTCTTGTTGAAAGATCCAGCCCCGGCGCAGCTTCAGCTTTGTCTCTGATTCCTGGACATTGGTCTCCAGAATCTGCTGATACTGAGTGGAATCCATGTGTCCCTGAACTTTGACAGGATTCCCAGTCCCTGCACTGGTCACACAGCCCCACAGCGTGATGGAACCAGCACCATATTTTACTGTAGGCAGCAGGTGTTTTTCTTGGACTGCTGTGTTCTGTTTCCTCCGTGCATAACGCCCCTTGTTATGCCCAAATAACTCAGTTGTAGTTTCATCAGTCCACAGCAGCTTATTCCAGAATGAAGCTGGCTTGTCCAAATGTGCTTCAGCAAACCTCAAGCGTCTCTGTTTGTGCTGTGGGCGGAGCAAAGGCTTCCTCTGCATCACTCTCACATGCAGCATCTCCTTGTGTAAAGTGCGCCGAATGGTTGAACGATGCACAGCGACTCCATCTGCTGCAACATGATGTTGCAGGTCTTTGGTGCTGGTCTGTGGGTCGACTCTGACTGTTCTCACCGTCGCTTCTGTCTCTCCGAGATGTTTCTTGGTCTGCCACTTCCAGCCTTAACTTGAACTGAGCCTGTGGTCCATTGTCTCAATCTGTTCCTAACTGTAGAGACAGACGGCTTAACTCTCTGAGACAGCTTTCTGTGTCCTTCCCACCATGATGCTGAACAGTCTTTGTCTTCAGGTCATCTGACAGTTGTTCTGAGACCCCCGTGTTGCTACACTTCAGAGAAAATTAAAAGAGGAGGGAAACTTACAATTGACCCCCTTAAATACTGTTTCTCATTATTGGATTCACCTGTGCATGTAGGTCAGGGGTCACTGAGCTTACCGAGCCAATTTGAGTTCCAGCAATTAGTTCTGAAGGTTTTGGAATCAATAAAATGACAACAGATTTATGCACCTGCCTGATTTTGTTTAAACAATTCTTGCACACTTTAAATCCAATAAACTTCATTTCACTTCTCAAACATCACTGTGTGCGTCTCCTATATGATATATTTAACTGACAGTTTTTATTGTACCAACCAACGATTTATACAGGAAAATAATGACTATGAACAAGGTGGCCCAAACTTTTGCATCCCACTGTAGCTGCAGAATTTCCAGTCTTACTGCTGCTTTGCACCACTTCCTGTTTCAACCCCTCATTAACCCCACCTTTCACTCCCCACCTGTCTGTGTGTAGCAGAGCTCAGAGCCAAGACGGCAGACTAAAGTTAGTGTGTGTGTGTGTGTGTGTGTGTGTTGGCAGATGTCAGGTGTGTTTCAGGTGCTGACGGTCTTCCTGCTGTCCGTTGTCCTGCTGACTGTCGACTTCTCGCTGTCCCACGTGCTGGACATCATCAGTAGACACACCCTCACCCATTTCAACATCACCAGTAAACACACACACACACACACACACACACACACACACACACACACACACACACACACACACACACACACACACACACCACTCTCCAGTCTTAAATCCCACACACGGGTCAGCTGTGTGCAGGGCAGGTGATTTGAACATCAGCTGTTTGGAGCTGCTGGGGGTCATTTCGATGTCCTGCTGAAGGACCAGCAGGATGACTGGAGTGAAAGAGGTTTAAAACCTGTATTAAGTAACACTTCATATAAGTGGAGCTGATATCAACACTTGTGTTTGAAACTTTGTGAAACACACAAACTGGACAGGATATATTCTGTTTTCGCTGCGCGTCAGGTTGGCGATCTGTCCGAGGTGCACCCCGCCTCTCGTCCCGTGGTAGCTCCAGCTCCCCCGCGACCCATAAATAATAAATATTTTATTTAACCTTTATTTATACAGGTAGTCCCATAATAAATGTTACTCTGCTCTTATCTCATGTGTTTAGGATTATCTTACAGAAATGCTGCAGATTGAACTCGCTGACTGCAGGGAGTTTCACTTTGTGACTCCGCCCCTTCTCTGCAGGTAGTCACCAGGTGGACATCAGAGTGGAAGGGGACACCATGATGGCCCGCCTCCTGAGGACGACAATTTCAGCCTTCAACAGCTCGTCCACCCTCAATATCCAAAGTGATAACCAGGGTGGGTCATAGGTCAAAGGTCACACAGGATTTGTTTAGCATATATTCAAATTCACCAGATCATTAAACAACCAGAGAATCAGGCCTAAAAGATGACCACCAGAGGGCAGTACACAGTACTGTTACACATGCATCGTCCTGACAGCACATTTTAATGACTCCGATTTTCATGTTGATGAACACAGGCGCTAATTAAATCAGACTGATTTTACTATGTGTCCATGTGTGTCAGTTACATCTCTGACACGGGAGTAAATGTCCACGTTTGCTTTGTTGGATGCTGAAAGTTTCAGTCTCGACTGCCGAACTTTTGCTGACAGCGCAGTTTGTCTCAAACTACACACAAAAGTGTCCCACACCTCTTCCTCTCCCCCCTCAGAGTGCATGTCCCCCCCCTCCACCCTCTCTGCTGAGGTCTATGTGAGATGTGTGTGTTGTGTCCTGCTGGTGGCGCTGTTCAGCTGCCTTCAGATTTACACCAACCGGCTCCGGCATGTCATTGCTGCCTTCTACAACCCCAAGGTGAGCGCGCACACACACACACACGCATGCACACGCATGCACGCACACACATGCACGCACACACACGCACACACACACGCACGCACACACACACGCACACACACACACACACACACACGCACACACACACACACGTGCACGCACACGCACGCACACACACTTTTGCCTGTGGAATAAAATAAAGTAAAACATCGTCTGCAAGCAAACATATGATTGTATGACACTAACATGCTAATTTTTCATAATCCAAATTAATGTTGGCACAGTAACACAGTAGTGCTTGAACACAGAGTAAACAGGTGGCTCTGCGATGTTGCAGTTTACACGCTCACCTAACATCTAACATGAAACAGGATCGAGACCAGAAGTAGCTGTAATATCTCCTGAGGACATCCAGCACCAAAACCTGGGAATCAAATATGTGGAGCCAACAGAATGGAGAACAAAACAACCCATAGTTATGTATTAAAATTGTACTTTGAGACATCATCATGCAGGGTTTCTGGGTAATTCCTCTCTGGCCTGTCCACATACATTTGGCTGTAAAGTGCTGTGTGCCCTCCTCCCCCCTCCTTTCCTGCCACATGAATATATAAAGAAGCTCCTTCATGTGTGAGAACAAATCAAATGTGTCAACTCGACTTAAGTTGGTGTTAAATCCAGATAAATCCAAGTTCATGTTATTCTCGAATGGCAAAGAGTCGCTAGCTACGTCTCCTAAGATTAAAACAATTCAAGGAACTGAAATTTAAATGGTCTCATGTATCATGGGATCATTATAGATCAGAATTAGTCATTTAAGACTCACATTCAAAGGCTTGTGTCGAAGTTAAAACTAAAACTAGGTTACTTTTTTAGAAATCCCTCCTGTTTCTCCCTCCAAGTGAGAAAACGCTTGATTCATGCAACTTTTTTACCTTTATTGGATTATGGTGACCTGCTTTTTATGAATGCACCTGCCCACCGCCTATGAGCTTGGAAACTGTGTACCATTGTGCTTCATGTTTTATTACTGGCTATGGAAATCCACCTTTTGCATATTCAGACTCTCCCACTGGTTGATCTTTATCTATAAATCTCTGCTTGGGCTGGTTCCCTCTTATCTGTGTGTTTATATGTGTAAAAACCACAACCAATACAGCCTGCGTTCTCACAATATCATACAAATGATTGTCCCAACAATCAGAACAGAATTGGAGAAAAAGGCTTTTAAACACGCCGCCCCTGCTTCCTGGAATCATCTGCAGGAGGAACTGAAATGATCAGAGCTGGTTCCCTCGGGGAGTTTAAGTCCGTCTTAAAGGAGAATAACTCTTTTACTCAGTGTGATGGTTTTTAATGTCGCTCTTAATTCGATCTGTTATTGTATATTTTTCACATGTTCGTACAGGATGTTGTATTTGTTTTAAATGTTATACACTTGTGTGGTACGTGTATCTTTACTTTTGTTGCCATGATGCCAGGTGTCTCTTGGAAATGAGATTTTTAATCTCAAAGAGATTTTTTACCAGGATAAATAAAGGACTGAAAATACAGAGACATTAGTCAAGTCAACTTTATTTGTCAATTCTGCCACATGTACAGGACATACACAGAATAGAAATTGCGTTACTCTCAAACCCTAGTGATTAGAAAAATGCAAATAAAATAATTAAAAAGTAAAAATTTAAATAAATTTAAATAAATACAATACAATTTTACGTATAACAAAAAAAAGCTATGCAATATACAATATACAATATTCAAGTAAGAAGGCATAGTGGTGCAAAATAGGCAAATAGTGCAAATGGGGATTTAGTAGTGTACGGTAAGAGATAGTGTAACAACAAAGGCTTATGAGGTCCAATGCTTAAGCAGTCCAATGCTCCACAAAGTGACTGGAGCAGGCCAGTGAGTGCGTCAGAGAGTGAGTGTGTGTGTGTGTGTGACAGAGTTCAGTGAGACCGTGGTGGAGAAGAGGGGAGAGGGGGGCAGAATCGGGAGGGAGTTTAGCTTCCTGACAGCCTGATGGATGAAGCTGTCCTTCAGTCTGCTGGTCCTGGCCTGGAGACTCCGCAGTCTCCTCCCCGACGGCAGCAGCTTGAAGAAGCTTTGCATTGGGTGCGTGGGATCAGCCGCTATGCAAAGGGCTTTTTTTAGTGAGACGGGTGCTGTAAATGTCCTGGAGGGAGGGGAGAGAGACACCAATGATCCTCTCTGCAGCTCTCACTATGCGTTGGAGGGTTCTATGGCAGGACACATTGCAGGCTCCAAACCACACAGTGATGCAGCTCGACAGGATGCTCTCGATGGTGCCTCTGTAGAAAGTGTGCATGATGGGGGCTGGAGCTCCTGCTCTTCTTAGTTTGCGGAGAAAGAAGAGACGCTGCTGTGATTTCTTGGCCAGTGCTGTGGTGTTGTACGTCCAGGAGAGATCCTCTGTGATGTGCACACCCAAGAACTTGGTGCTGCTCACTCTCTCCACAGACGCTCCGTCAATGGTCAGAGGAGCATGTTGGGTGTGCATTCTCCTGAAGTCCACAACAATCTCCTTCGTCTTCTCCACATTCAGAGAGAGATTGTTGTCAGCACACCACGTGGCCAGGCGTCTCACCTCACTTCTGTAGTCGGTCTCATCCCTGTTGCTAATGAGACCCACCACCGTTGTGTCGTCCGCAAACTTGATGAAGAGGTTAAATGAGAACAAAACTGATGTTGCATCTCTGATTTGTGTAAAATCAGAAGTTTGTGTGGCGTTAACATTTCGAGTTCTCTGTGTTTCGGTGATCGTTCAGCTCAGACTTCAGTGAATATCAAAGCGTTTCCTTCGTGTGTGTGTGTGTGTGTGTGTGTGTCCATTTCCTCATGGCGGTGTTTGTTGTGTTTGGTCACGACTGATCACAAACAGACAAACAGAGATTCGGATGGAGCGCGTGCAGCGGCCGGGTCGCTGTGCCGTCTGTAGCGACAATAGCAGTATTTGTTGTGTTTATTAGTAAACAAAGAAACATGAAACGAGTGTTTGTCTTGGTTTGAGTGCACGCCGTGATGTCACTTCCTCTCCTGAACTGATGAAGAAGTAAACCGCTCAAACTCATTAGCACGCACGCTCTGTTTAAACCCTGGGAGATGCTGTAAATCTGATCTGAGAGCAGATTAGTGTAAGAGCATTACAGCTGAGCTGACTGTGGCCGAGAGACATTCAGAGCGAGAGAGCGAGCGAGGCTGCGAATGAATGAGCTTCAGGTGCACACGTGGTCTGCACATTCACACTCAGCACTTTGCAGTCCAGCATCAGCTGCTGCTGCTGACGCGTTCACACGGAGGATCAGAGAGTACTCGGATACAGCCGTGATCGAGACGTTCCTTTATCCTCAAACTTTATTTAAATCTGCTCCATTCAGGCCGTTTCCTCAGGAAGCTTCCAGTCCTGCAGCTCTGGTTCTGACCTCCAACCTGTGCCGACAGCAGCTGTAACAGGAGAACAGCTTTGTGTTATATTTCTGCACATTTTTACAGAAGTGTAAACACGTGAACATTGTATACAGATGAGATCAGGTGACAGTCATTTTAATGCAACACTGGCAAGAAAACATCGCTTTAAACTAAATCAGTGACATAATAATAATGTGTGTTGTTGCACATACAGAGAATATATCATGTTTCTGCTGCAGAGCGTCACTCACCTGGGCACACAGTCAGCACCAGGTGATGAAGAGCAGGCCGGTCCCAGTTAAGCTTCTCTCAGCTTTGATCCAAGCGACTGAATCGCGTTTTAGATTTCAGGTCTTCAGACAGAAATGTGAAGCATATAAAGACTTTCCATGCATGTAAAACAAAACGTCGTCTCTGTCTGTGTGTCAGAGGGAGAAGACGAGGATCTTGTTCCTTTACAACCTGCACATTCACGGCCGGATTTCCAGCAGCAGCAGGAAACGCATCATCAGCCGTGGACAGAGGACGGTGAGTGGCTTCCTGCCTGTAGAACCACGTTTCACGGAAGTCTGCTCTCAGAGGTGTTTTTCACTGGGACATAAAACATCAGTCAAATCTGATTCGACACATTGCTTAAACTTTACCGATTTTTGACTCAACATAAAGTTTTAAAAATGTTTTCTTGTCCTGGAGTTTCACCTCTGCAGCTGCAAAGTTCTCACACAGACTGCAGTTCTGGATTCTTTGTGCTACGTCTCCGTGTGTTCACGTCTCCTCTGCTGCCTTCAGGTGTTCCAGCGCCTGCTCAGGTGGGGGCACCGCCTTTGCTGGCATCATCACGGAGAGGAAGCATCCAGCTCCGAGAAGACGCACTACGCCAGCGGTTAGAGGAGAGAGAGGAAGCTCCACCTGGATGAAGAAGAAGTCGTCCAGTTTTTCGTGGCAGACTCGAGCTTCAGGCAATAAAAACACATTCAGTTCAAACTGGACTGAAGCTCGTTTTATGTTTTAGTGTGAGAGTGAGAGTGGATTTGACTCTGTGAGAGGTTTCTCTGAGCTGCATTTATTGCAAACTTTATTTTTCTGAATCAGCCTGAATAGCTGCATCCTGCTACCGTGGTAACCCACTGCTGAATGTATCCGTCTCCCATTAAACCCTGTGAAACCATCAGTGTGGTCAAACTGAGCCGACGGAACAATCAGTCATTAACTAAACTGTACAGTCAGTACATTTGATATACAGCACTGTGTGTGATCACATGATCCGATTACTCGCCGTATGTACAGAGGAGTTATGTAAGCAGCTGATCCTCTGCAGCGGCAGCAGCACGTGCCGCGTTCGCTCAGATTCAATCTGACTCTGGATCAGTTTACAGCGGTGCACCTCTGAGGCGCTCCCTGAACTGTTTCTGACCCCAGTGACTCATAATCCTCCCGAACACACTAATTATTCAGCTCCATGTGGACCACAGGAACACCAGTAACACTGCTTTTAAACTCACATTAGTCCTTCAAACAGACATGGCTGTCATGTTCTCTTTTTCATGAAGCAGATTAGAAAAGAAAATAAGAAAGAGATAGCATCTTTCCTCTCTCCTCTGGCTGCAGCAAGTAAAACAAAAAAAGTCATTTCAGTTACCTGAAAGAGTAAACTAGACAAACGCAAACATGTCTGTGAGCTTAAGAGTCTTTGGTTTTTTGTTCTGGTGTCTGTAGGTAGCATCAACCTGCCAAGAACTGCAGATGAAACCAGTCTTCTCCTGTAGTTTAAACAGAGAGCAGACTCTCAGCCACCTCCTCTGACTCCTACGGGGTAATGCTCATGTTTGCATTAAACGATAAAGCACCTCGAGGCATCTGTTGTTGCTCCTCAGGTCAGCCAACATGCCCCAGGCATGTAGGAGACATCCAGGAGGTATGCTACAAGATGCTGAACCACACCAACAGGCTCAACACCACCACAGCCTTCTATGAAGCTCCTTCGGTTGGAGGGATGCTTAAAACAAAACAAAAGAATTAAATTTAAAGCAAAATAAATCTCTGTGATTTTGTGAAAGCTCCAACATATTTCCACACTCTTGGAGGACTCTAATATGTTTGCATGTCTTTGCTTGAATGGTTAATAACACAGCCTGGTTCAACCTGTGGACGTCACATCAAACAGGTGACAGGAAGTGTTCAAATCCACTGAAGAGTTATCATCTGTGTGTGTTGGTGTGTCTTTATTTTATTTTTTAACTTTTTATGCATTTTTGGGAGGTTTATTTTTCACCGTCTTACTTTACTGCCTGCCTTCGTTCCCACCAGAGATGGGCAGTAACGCGTGTAACACCTTACTGTAATCTGATTACTTTTTTCAAGTAACGAGTAAAGTAATGGATTACTATTGCAAAAACGGTAATTAGATTACCGTTACTTTCCCGTAGGAACGCTGCGTTACTGCGTTATTAAAACCGTGATTTTTTGCGAGACTGTCTCATGACAGTGACGTAAGCGAGTGCGACGTTCGTGACAACAGCTGTGTGCAGATCAACAATGGATCATATATCGAGTGCAGAGAGAGTATGAGCGTGCAGCGTTTAAAGCGTGGAAGTACTGACCTTACTTTGAGATTGATTCCATAAAAAGTGACAAAAACATTAGTGTCCGCTGTGCGTGGGAAGAAAACTTCTTTTTACAGCGAAAAACCCCTAAACTTCCAACAAGCACCGAGTAGCTACAACGTAATGGGAAACTCACAGAGAAACTCGCGGATTCTTCCACTGACCGCGGCACACCTGCACCAGGGTAAACCTCCGCCTACCCCACTCCTGCTTTACAGGTGAAAATAGAGCAACAGGACCGCTGAGTCTTTGACTTTATTTATTTTCTGCTGTGTTTTACTTGCATCTATTTGAAAGAGTGAGTGTAAAAATGTAGAATTGGGCTGAAAGATCTATCACTTTATAAACTATTCAGGTTGTAAATCGTGTTTTTAAAAATTAACTAAGTAACTAATTAATTACTTTTGAAAATAAGTAATCAGTAAAGTAACGGGATTACTTTTTTGGGGAAGTATTTTATTATTTATTTTATTTTATCTTGCTCATTAAATAATTTCCCCCAGGGATCAATAAAGTATTCTGATTCTGATTCTGATTCTGAAAAAGGTAAAAAAAAAAATTAAAAATAATTTTCATTATTTCAATTATTTAATCTGAATCTGTTTATTTAAAAAAGGCAATAAATAAAAGTACAAACCCAGCACTTTTCCAGTTAATGCTAAATCATTTTCTCTCCAATTTTGGCACAAAAATGCAGGAAAAAAAAGAATATTGTGAATTTAATAAATTTGAATGTTAAGCATTTGATAAGAAATACTACAATTTCCTCATCAAAAGCTAAATCGTTTATAAAACAGCTAGCATTTTCTAGTAATTATAATAATAATCTTTAAAATAGCTGCAACACGTACATAAAGGTTTACGCTGTTTTACTTTGAAGGGTCTCTCGCTCTTCCTGTCTCCTCGGCCAGCCTGCTGACGTCACCGTCGGTCCCAGTATAAACACGGACGGTCCTGAGCGCTATGTTAATGAGCAGCTTCAGGCCTCCAAACACGGATGAACCCAGCTGTCCGGAAACAAACGCCCTGAGCCGGAGGAGCTGGCGGGGTCCTCCCGGGACTGGCGCTCAGTCTGGGACTGTATGACACGTTTGGCTGGAGCTGCGCAGATAACGGTCCGAGCCAGAGCCGTGATTTCCCGCTACTTTACCGACAGTAACGGACACTCCCCCGCCCGGGGTTCGGGACAGCACACGCCGCTTTGTGTGGGTGTTACATGGAAAAGAAGCGCCATGGAGTTTCAGCGGAGCCTCTCCCAGAGCTCGGACACGGTGAGGTAACGGGAGCGGGACGGGGTTGCCTCACACACACACATCAGACAGCAGCAACCTGTTGCTGGTTGCCGGTGACGCAGAGAGGATGAGCGGGACTACCGGGCTGTTGCTGCTACTGCTCAGCGGCCGTGCTGCGTTCATCGTCTGCCGGTCCCTGAACGCACCCCAGGATGTGGGGAGTCTGCCTCGGGACGGACAGACGGACGGTACCGACAGTCTGACAGCCACGGTGACAGGTAACGATAACCGACTGATGGGGCCGACCGTCATTCAGGAATACACCCGGAGCTTAAAAAGTAACCATGTAATTCATCCAAAAATCACTGAATCTGGTCTCCTCAACCTATTTTTATTGAAAATAAAACAAAAAAAATAAAGGAGCCTCTTTACATTTAATTAGAAATGTGTAAACAATAATCAGAGAAAGAATCATAAAGCTGAACATACTGTATCTCTACTTAAATTAACTTGGTAATATGAAAATTTTAAAATTATAATGAACATGTCCAAAACCCAAGAAGTCTGGGTAAAAAGAAAAATCACTGGGATTAAAATAAAAACATTAATTTAATTTTCAAAAATATTTTTACATTTTATTTATTTATGTATGAAGTAGTTACTTAATCAAAGAACAGGAAACAATGAATGTAGCTGTGATAAGTAATATAATATAACTATACGGAGACTAGTCCTGGTTATGTGCAAAGTCGTCCTCCAAAATGTCAATTTTTACATCAGGAAAAACCAAAATTAGAGGTTTAAAAAATAATTAAATAAAAGAGAACAAATGTGCTCTACAGACAGAAAATGTAGGAGAAATATTTCATTAAAAACATTTAATCAAGGATTGTTTCAGTTTTCAGCCTGTTCGTGTGTATTATTGTGTTTATAAATATGTTTCTGTGGGGACCAGTGTGAGTTTTTAACCTGGTTAGTGAGGTCCTCGTGGGGTGTGAGGTCTTCGTGGGGAGTGAGGTCCTCGTGGGCAGTGAGGTGATGGTGGTGGTGCCAGTTGTCCGCAGCTGGATTAACCCTTTGTCTGGATTAAACTGATGACCATTTGGATCGATCTAGGATTTCTTGGTGTTGTTGCCATTGTTGCCATAACAACACATCCTGAAGGCGGACCTACTTGGAAGCACTTTTGTTGAGTTTTGGAAGATTGCGTGACAGACTCAAACCTGTGATCACGCCACTATGGCAGCCGAGGAAAGGCTGCTATGTGGCTTCTAACGTTGAATAATTCTGTCTGACTTTATTTTGTCACATAGAGTTTTATAATTCTGTAAATTACAATAAAAGAATTTAAGTTTCGTTTCTTCGTTTCACACCATAAAGAAAATGGGAAGATTACTTACACATTAAACTCCAGATGTTCCAGAATCACGTCCATCACGATTATGTACGCGCCTACAATTAAGATTGTTTAATTAAGCATCACCCAATAGTGTCCCTGCTCGTATAAGGTGGAGACATTTGTGCTGAAGAATGGCAAAAACTCACAATCACTCTTATCTGTGATCACTGTGGATCTGCTACTTTTCACAAGTCTGGGCTAACTTTAAAAAAAGAAAGTAACTGATTATATAATTACATAAATTTAAAGTTAAAAATAAATGTGAAAAATAGTTGCATCCTCATGACATCACAGAGAACAGTGATGCTAATGAGGGCGCTTTCAAAGATGGCAATACAAACGGGTGTAACCTTTGACCCCTTTCTAATTTAATACTTGGCATGTTGCCGTGGTAGCTAATCGGACTGCCTCTCTGTAACCTGCTGTAGCGTGAACACGACAGAGCGTCCAGACGGCGGACGGCCTCTGATTGGCTGTCAGACAGCACACACTTGGTTCTCAGATCAATTGTTAATAATTAGCAAGTATAAAACTGCCATAGAAACAACATGATCGTGTAGCCTCTGTGTGGAACCCCGTGTTCCCAGTTCTCCCAGTAGCTTGCTGGAGTTCACCGTCTGTCTTTGTTCTCAGGTGTGGACAGACGCCAACGCCCACTGCTGGCAAAAACTCGCCCATTCGTTCTGGTGGACGGGCGGAGACGGAGCCTCGAGGAAGCTTTCCGGGTAGGATGAAAATGTCATTTCGAGGTGGTGCTGCTGTTTGGGTGGAGTATCTGTGTTGGTGCAGTGGTCCTGAGCTCAGTCTGGTTTCCAGCTGGAACTGGATATTCGGGATGGGTGGGAAACACATTCAAACACACACTTCCCTTCCCTATTTGAGAAAACAAAGCTGATTTAACCCGCCCATCTGTTATCGCGGTTACCTGATGCGAGTATTTTGGGCACGACATGAAGGGCGTGAAGCTCTGCCTCCACAAACTGCATGTACGGCAGCGTTATGAGGACAGAGACAGCTGAAAACACAAGAGGAGGAGATTTTAAATCATGTTTTTCACTTTTTCAATATTCACCAGTCCTCATTTGTAATATTTTTTCTCTTGTCAAACATCAAATCATGAAGTCTTTGTGTTGCCCGGCACTAGATTATCTCCAGCAGACGTGGCCGGGCTGTGGGGGTGGAAGTGTCAGCACAGATTGTGTGTTTCCACACTGACGTTACTTGGACAGGTTACAGGGTCTTTCCTGCACACAGAAATCATCTGCACAAACACAACATGTTGCTCTTCAGGTGATGATACAACACAAATGAGATCCTTCAGCTAGGCTAATGCTGCCTGATTGCCTTTCTCTGTGCGTGGACTTACATGTGCAGTCCTCCCACAGAGATCCACTCTGAGCCAGAAAAATGATATTTGCACGTTTTTGAATGTTACTGTCCTTCTGAGAGGCCGATGCTGTCCACAGTCAGTTCCCACAGAGACAATCTTAGGTGAGCATTGTCCAACTCCACCATCGTGGACTTCAGCCAGCGACCGTAGACCTTCCTGCTAATCGTAGGTTCAGACCAGAATCTGCACTAAGCTCACTGAGACTGAAGTCCACTGTGGAGTGCATCAGCAGGCCACGAGACTCCTCTGAGAAACAGCTGATTGCAGTAATCATTGAAGACTCTGGAGAAGTCTCCATTTATGGAGGACACGCTACATATTAGCCAGGCTTTGACTGCGTCTTCATCCAGCGAGTGTGGGAGCAGTGAGCAAAGTCGTGACTCTTGCTTGGACTGTGTCTGTGTTCGATGGATACACTGACGCGCTGCACACGCGTCTGAGATGCTGTTGGATGATTCACGTTAGCTAACAGTCGCGGGTGTTTGTGAGGAGGCTGTTTCTTTGTGGTGTAGTTTGTAAAGAAGGTATCGTTTACAGTGACGGTGAGAAAAGCGTGTGTAGCTTTATTGATAATGCTGGATAAAGTTCGTTTGACCTGAACGGAAACCCTCAAACTTGAGCGCTCCACAAAGACTGACGGCAGAGCTGCGGAGTTTATTCTGCAGACGAGCAGCAGGAATCGGCGGCTTTACCTTCTCTGTCTCAGTTTCAGTCCAACTTCTGAGACGTTGTGACTGTTTGAGAGAGGAAGGAAGCCGCAGCGTTGATGGTTTTCACCAGAAGCTTCCTGTAGGCACGCTGAGACCTGACTGCAGGAGGGAAGAAGGGGAAGTTGGGGAAAGAGCGTTGTTAGAGGATGGACACTTCCTGCGCTGCTGAGAGAAGCTCTGAAATCATTTCCTGTAGAAACCCCCACCCATCCCAACCCCACCCAACCAGGAGCGAACGTGGAGTTTAGGAAGAGAGAGTAGGAGAGCGGGGCTGAAGGACCCCAGACCATCAGCTCTGACCAGCAAAACCATCACCGGTGGTGCTCTGCCCATAGCTCCCCATGGCAACAGTCTTAAGTTGCTTCGTGCTGCAAGCTGACGACCTTACAGCTGTGATCTCCAGTGATCAGATGGTCCCATATAAACTGCATATGGTGATGGTGGGGAGGAAGAACTTCCATTTAACATGGCTCAGGGTCACCTGATCCATCCGTTCACAAAGTAGCCACAGACCGTTCCCACCCGGCTCCCCCACCGTCAGCCTTCCTCTGAGGGAGGATCTTTTCAGCAGATGTTGCAACATCGTGGATGTCGTGTAACGCAGTCGCAGCTGTGGCTCAGAGAACATCAAACACCGGTGGGATCAGTCCTGCTTTCCTTCACGCGAGCCGTTCTTCGGCTTTCACAGAACTGGAACAAAGTTCATCTCTGGCCTTGTTTGTGTTTGGCTGTCGTTGGCGGCGCCTGACGTCGTGCTTCCCCTGTGTCTTCCTGACACGCGACGTAAACCAGGCCTCAGCTCTCTCCCTGTTGTTGCTGTTTCACTCCTCCTTGTTTTTCGGCCTTTCTTCCTGCTCTGTTGTGGTCGGCAGCTCTCGGCCTCGCCCAGAGTTTCTGCAGCTCTGACATCATCTGGAGGCCGGGCGAGAGACATGACCTCACTGCATGGAGAGCGAGTTTTAGGGGCGAAGAGGGAGAAACCTGTCAAGAAGGGAGGGTGGTAACAGATGGTGAGAGTGGGCGAGAGAGGCTGAAAAACACAGCGAGGGGAGGATGAGGTTATAATTAGGTTTGTGGAACAGAAATGTACTTTCAATAAAAACCTTAGAAACAATCACAACAGTGAAAGAAAAAAGTGATGCAATGAACTTTTCCTGAAGTATTAAAACACATGTATGTGCTCAGACACACGAGGAGGGCTGATTATCAGCAGGCTGAGAGGGCGGGCACAGCTGTACGTGTCACCGGGCCGCGTTTCAGGAGTTTGCAGGCCTCCCCTTAAATGCCCTGTAAGTTAGTCTGTAGGAACATCATCATTGCACTGTGTGGAAATGAGGCTACATATAGCATATATTCAGGTGACTGCCTCTCGCTTATGTCTGCAGATAGCAAGACGTCAGGTTTCTTAAGCAAGAGGACCAGAGCTGTCCCACCGGAGTGTCCGACGGGGTCCAGTCCATTCATTAATGTTTCCATATTTTCAGTGAATTGCACTGCTGTTATATGAAGAACTCCGTGATCTCTGACTGTTATGTTCCTTTGTGTGACTCGCACTTGTTTCTGGCTGAAATCTCGGAGTGAGTCGAGCTGATGGAGGAGTGATGGTGAGGGCAGACTGAGCGTGGCTCAAAGTGCTGAATGAGCTGAAGGTGAGCGGCTGAGCCGACAGGCGACGGTGAATCTAAGCACGGGAGAATCCAATTAGCATCGAGGGGGCAAAAAAAAACACAGAGCAAATTTAGCAAAACCAATCACAAAGGTCTTAGCGTCTCAGCGACCTGGCAGAGGAGAAGCGAGCCGAGGTCGATGACCTGCAGGGGACGACCTTGTGAACCTCAGCTGTGCAGGCTGATGGGAGTTCAAACACGAGAGAAGGAAGTGGAAGCACGATAGCTTCAACTCACAAATGCAGAGAGACTGCAGGACACAAAGGGAACCAAGTGAGACAAGGAGACACATCCAGGACCAAAATCACAGAAATTCCATTCAATTTTATTCATATAGCGCCAAATCACAACAGCAGTGGCCTCAAGGCGCTTTATATTGTAAGGTCGACCCTACAATAATACATACAGAGAAAACCCAACAATCATATGATCCCCTATGAGCAGCACTTTGGCGACAGTGGGAAGGAAAAACTCCCTTTTAACAGGAAGAAACCTCCGGCAGAACCAGGCTCAGGGAGGGGCGGGGCCATCTGCTGTGATTGGTTGGGGTGAGAGAAGGAAGACAGGATAAAGACATGCTGTGGAAGAGAGACAGAGGTTAATAACAGATATGATTCAATGCAGAGAGGTCTGTTAATACATAGTGAGTGAAGAAGAAACACCCAGTGCATCATGGGAATCCCCCGGCAGCCTACGTCTATTGCAGCATCACTAAGGGAGGATTCAGGGTCACCTGGTCCAGCCCTAACTATATGCTTTAGCAAAAAGGAAAGTTTGAAGCCTAATCTTGAAAGTAGAGATAGTGTCTGTCTCCTGAATCCAAACTGGAAGCTGGTTCCACAGAAGAGGGGCCTGAAAACTGAAGGCTCTGCCTCCCATTCTACTTTTAAATACTCTAGGAACAACAAGTAGGCCTGCAGAGCGAGAGCGAAGTGCTCTAATAGGGTGATATGGTACTACAAGGTCATTAAGATAAGATGGGGCCTGATTATTTAAGACCTTGTATGTGAGGAGCAGGATTTTGAATTCTGGATTTAACAGGAAGCCAAAACAGGAGAAATCTGCTCTCTCTTTCTAGTCCCTGTCAGGACTCTTGCTGCAGCATTTTGGATTAGCTGAAGGCTTTTCAGGGAGTTTTTAGGACTTCCTGATAATAATGAAGTGTCCAGTTTTACTGTTTGCAGTACTTAAATCTATGATTATTAAACGATTCGCCAATAAGAAAGTCGTTTATTTCAGATCAAAATCAGGATTTTCCAGCCGGGTGGAGCTCCTGAACCACAGCACTGTGGAGCTTCTGATTTGGCTTAAAAAGCAGAGTTCCTGCAGTGGAGCTAATTACGTTTTGTGTTTCACTCTGATTTGATTAGCGATGAATTAAGCCGACTCAAAAACGACCCAGCAGCGACGACGACGCCGTTCTCCGCCCAGAGTTTGTCTCTGCAGTTCTAAATACTGACGTCAGTCTATGAACCATCTTACATCTATAATGCATTTGTTGCTTTAATAATTCTTGTTCTTCAGATTAAGAGCTACAATAACACGCTCGCCATTTTTAGTAACATGAACAGTAACATCTGTTCCAGCTGCTTCGTCTGCTTTCAGGGAATTATTTGGACCGTTTGGGGAAAAAAAAAAATGCACACGAGAGCAACTCGAGTCACGCCTGTTTCTTTTAGCGGTGAAAGAAAATCTTTGTACATCAGCTGCGTGCTCTAGAAATGAACCTAAAGGGGGCGCTGTCATGCTCGTCTGGAGGAACCAATCAGAGGTCTGAACAGCTGCATGTTTCCAGCTCGCAGAGTTTAGTATGTCGCTGATTCAGTTTCCTCTGCGCTGCCTCTCAGAGTCGGACCCTCCCAGCTGCAACGATCATGACTCAGCCAACACACACACACACACACACACACACACATCCTGCTGCACAATAATCTGACCCCACCACAGTACAAAGTTCAGAGAGGGTGGGGAAACAAGCACGCCTCAGAGGGGAATTCTGTTCACTTTTAAAGGAGAACTTCACCCAAAATCTCCCCTTCAAACCCTGCAGGACTGCAGCCCATGATGTGAGGAATACGTGTTGTTGTTTAGTATCACCACTAAAACGAAAGATCCGAACGGAGCGAGGGCGGTCCAGGTCACATGTTAGTCCAGCTTTCCTGAAAAACAAAACTGAAGGTTATTAATCATCGAGTGGGAGGAGAGCAGAGATGCTCACGCTGACTATTCATGAGTCAGCTGTGAGTTGTAAAGCTGCTTTTTTTTTCTTGTAAACTGTAAGTGTAACAAAATTAAAGATGTTCAAAGTTTGACTGTGTGCTGTGAGACCAGAGCTGTGTGAAGGTCCCACAGTTCCCCCAGTGTGACGTGATATGATCCAGAAATCAACATAACCCCAGATTATATTAAGAACTGCACATTTCCACGATCGCAGCGCGGCAGCGGCCTGGAGCGGCTCCGTGCTGCGTTCAGGAACCGTAAATGCACCTGGGACAGGAAAGAGAGCAGAGCTGTGTCTGCAGCTTTAAACAAACACTTCTGCTGCCGCCTCTGCATTGGACTTGCTGTGGGTGGGGCTACAGGCAGCCCCGCCCACACACAGTGATGGGGAACCAGGTGAGGCAAAGATCAGGCGTTACTCTGGGCTAGCCGGTGAGTCTACCTGGAGAGAGAGAACGGAGGAGTCCATGTGGAAATTCAAAGAAGAGCTTCACAGTCGTGCTGAGGAAACGCGAACACGACCATCCAGATGTTCATTTAGTTTAAAGACAGCAAAAAGTTCTGTGGTTTACTGATTTGTTTGATTTGTTTTCGAACAGGACATGTTCTGTATTGAGTATGATATAGATCAGCGGTCCCCACCCTTTGTTGCCCCACGGACGGTTTAATGTCAGACAATATTTTCATGGACCGGCCTTTAAGATGTCGCGGATAAATAAACACAAAGTAAAATGACACGACCGAGACAAAAACGGTGGTAAATATAATAATGAACGGGAATTCACTGTGTAAGTGTGTAACTTTATTAGCAGCGTCCTCCTGAAATGCCACGACAACAATGAGAGTGACATCCTCCTCTCTGCCCCTTAATGCTCTCAGGTCGCTATGGTAACGTGTAAATATCCCTTTCAAAATAAGACACGCAACTACAACGCGGGAAAAGACCCAGGGAAACAGTTAACGATAAAAACCCTGAAAACCATAAATTTCACACCCGAGCCTCAGCTCTCGTGGCCCGGTACCCAACGACTCACGGACCGGTCCGGGGCCCGGGGGTTGGGGACCGCTGATATGACACAAGAAAGAGCTCTGGTAAACTTGGGATACACCATGAACATCGTCCCGGCCAGCACTGCCGGGACGATGTTTTAACAAAGGAAACTTAAATCCCGTTTTGCATTGCAGTGGGAAAAGTGTAGAAGCCCAGTGCACAACATCTGGCTGATGTCAGAAACATGTGGATGGAGGGGATTTCAAAGCATGTGTCAGGTGGCTCTAACAGGACGTCCAGCTCTAGCTCCGACACAGCGGGGCCCGATTCAGTCGCTGAGCCTCGGTGCGCAGCGAAGGTTTATGAGGAAAAGCAGGGCGTCATCAGCCACAGGAACGGCCACGTGGCTGCTCCCCATGACGGGGGTTTCACAGGAACAGTGCTGCTACACCCAGTAACGCACACTCCTACACTTCCTCCAGAGCTGAGAGGAGAAAGCCGCTGGACAGGAAGTGCCTGCACTTCAGAGAGAAGCTCCATTAAGACAGGAAGGTGTATTGATTAGATGGCGGATGTACTCTGCACCGCCACATCCTAAAGGAGCAGAAGAAAGGAAGTCACCGGAATGAAGTAAAAATGGTGGAAGCGGAACAATGAGAGTGGGAGTGGGCTCGCTGAATTATGAGAGTTGGTGCTTTTAATTCAGGGTATGAAATGATGATGATGATGAGCAGTAAGTGCGTTTAATAATAAAAATCCAGATGATGATTGGTTCAGGCACACATAGGCCCTCTGTGGTACCTGGAAAAGTTCAGACAGCTGTTAGAGCTGCAGGTGACTGGATATAGAGCAATGAGGAAGCTCCGCCCCTCCACAGCTCTGTTAGTTTCTGTTATCTTAGCCAATCATTTATGCCCCTGTTGTTTACCTCCACAGGTGCCCTCAGCAGTAATTTGAATGTGCAAATCCGTCTCGTTAGCCTCGGGTATTTGTGCCGTTTGGACGCGCTCCATCCTGTTCTTTTCTTTCCTGCCTCCAGAGTTTAATCGGCTCAGTAAATGAAGGAACTGTTCTTCCTGTGTTCCCAGGATGGCCACCCTGACAGGCTGCAGTGTGGGCTGGAGGTGGGAGGAAGACTCTTCCTGCTGGAGCTGGAGAAGAACCAGTGAGTCTGAGCGGCGTGACATTAAACACCACATGTACCGAACCTCCTGTGACGTTAATCTGAGCTGATATAAATAAAGATGTCGCAGCCGTCACTGCGGATCGTGTCGGATTGAGGAGACATTTTTAATTTTATCGCTGCTGTTTGATTCTGAATTCTTTCTCAGTCGTCGTCGTCGCGTACACTCGCCGTTTCTGACTCAATCACTTCCTGTTGACATTAGTTTACAGCTGATATGTGGGGGATAGTCAGAGACTTTATTCTGAGCCCCTCCCAACTATCAGCTGTCCTTTGGTGTTGTAATATTTAACTGTTTTGGGAAGCCGTGCTCTGACACCAGCCTGGCAGCGAACATCGCAGGTTGTTTGAGAGGCCGTAACGCGAGGGCGCGTCGCATCACTCGTTTGAATGTGATTCTGTTAATGCTGCTGTTTGATTCTCGCCGTCTCTCACACACTTTGATCTTTGTCGTGTCTCTTTAGCGACCTGCTGCCCAAACCGCCAAACGTCTTCTACTACCTCCCCAACGGTACCGGAGTGTCTGTAATGGCCAACCCTGTGGTGAGTCAGCGAACGCACCGCAGCCGTCAGACCTTCCCCGTGGAGTCGTCCAGCTGTGACAGATGCTGTTGTGTTTATGTCGCCTGCAGACTCACTGTTATTACCACGGCAGCGTCAGAGGATTCCCCCAGTCCAGAGTGGCTCTGAGCACCTGCTCGGGACTCCGGTCAGTACCCGCCCCCAACAGGAAGGACAACCTTTCAGGCCCATCACAGCGCGTCTCGCTCTCAGCTGGAGGCTTATTTGTGGTTCAGAGTTTCTAAAAGTCGAGCGTTCGGCCCTTCTTCCGTGAATCCTCGGCTTGGTTTCAGGACACAGACATCCTCTGCTTTCAACTTTAGCTTTGAAACTTTCCTCTTTGGGCTCGATCAGGTGACCCTGAATCCTCCTTTCCTCTGAAAAACTAAGAGCAAGACACAACAAACTAAAGCTGAGAGAAGATAAACCTTTACATGCCACAGAGAGTGGAGGAGAACGCCCCACTGCATCCTGGGACGCCTGCAGGAGAGTTCAGGGTCACCTGTTCTGAGTTTAAGGTGGAGACAGCTGTTAGAGGTTCCTGTACGTATTAAATACAGACACTATAAAAATACAGTAATTTCAGTGTGAGAGAGGAAGGAAGAAGAAAAGAGTTTCTGTGCTTAAACGCTCGAACGGACGTGAAGCCTGACAAACGGAGACGCACGGTTCAGGAGGAAGTCGTCGTGTTTAGACAGCGCTGGTTTCCAAACGCTCATCCTGTTCTGCAAAAACAGAAGCTGCAGATTTCTGCTGACGGGTCGAAGCTGAGTGTCAGGCAGGCAGCTGCTCTCTGAAATATGAATATTTATCGCTGACAGCTGTCTGTGTTTAGACTGACAGATGTTCACGTTCAGTCGGTGGGATTCACTGCTGCGTCACGTCAAAAACCAAAAACATGTCAGAAAGCTCCTTAAACCTAAAAACCTCCAATCCGCTCAGTCCAGGACTCGATGTTTCAGGTCTTTGTGTTTAAGGCAGTGTTCTTGGCAGAAAACCCGAGTGAAGCGTCAGCGTTCCAGAGCCGGCCGAACTGATCCGGATCAACGGCCTCTGACCTGACACAGAAAACGTTCGAGCTGCAGGACGATTATCAGGTTTATTTATCAGCACGTGAAGAGAGAGGGTCCGGCCCCGAGAGTAATCGCTGAGCTCAGATTATACACAAGCTGTATTAACCTTTATTCATCAGGTTGGATTACTGAGAACGTAAAAACAAAGATTTTCTGTGCAGCTCAGCGAGCTCTGTGGTGGTTTCCTGCAGCCTGTAGGTCGCCGTGAAAAGAACCGAGTCTGGTTTGTGAAATGAATCGCGAATTTATTTTCTAACTGCACAAAAAAACCGGAGTCATCATTTCCCTCGATATGATTTCATAACTGCACGCCCATCCTACTTCCTGTGTCGTCAGCATCATGATAACAAATCAATAAAAACCAGTTTTATTCTGTTTTTTATTGTTATGTGATAGAAATATTTACAGTGGAGCTCTGAGGTCAAAGGTAAACACTCCTGTGTGTGTGCTTAGAAATATGAATAGGACCCCTGTTAATCAGCTGCTTCCTCCTGCAGTGGCATCGTCGCCCTGAACGCCACCCTGAGCTTTGAGCTGCAGCCACAGGAGGAGCACCACCATCACCACCACCAGGCGAGGGAGGAAGAGGAGGAGGAGGGTGCAGGAGGGGAGAGTGGAGGAGGAGGTGAGGATGATGAAGGAGGAGTCCACCTGCTGTTCTCCACCACCCCCCTGGAGGATGACGCTGCAGGAGGCTGTGGAGTGTCGCACACCGCCGTCCCCCCCATCCACAGCTCCACACACACACACAGGGTGAGACAGGCCGCCATGTTTTTATAGAGAGCTGAGTTATAGTCTGCACAGTCAGGAAGTGCTTACAAGGAATGTGTTACAGGTGTTTGCAAAGGTAAGGCTTAGGGCCCCCAGGAGGTCAGATCTGGAGAGGCTCTGGCCCACAGTCAGTGACAGGAGCCACGCCCCCACGGACATGGAGGGTGAAGTGATGCAGTGCTGTGCTCACAGATCTCACACACCTGAAACAATCCGCGTGTTTAAGTGTTCCAGTATTTCACCTGCAGTCAAACAGGAAGTGAAGCCGTTCCTCTCCCCAGACTTTGTTCAATAAAGCAGGAATTTTAAAGAGTTTTAAGATGTTAGATGACGTGTTAAAGTCAGATCAGCAGTTCCTGTTTTATGTGAGTAAAACTCACCTCACAGAGAAGGCGACTCTCTTTAAGGTGAGCGAGTCTGGAGGCTTCAAACTGTAGGTCAGCCCTCGTGCGGCAGCTGTTGACGGGGTCGTTAAACTGCAGAAGTTTGATAAACTACAAATACGTCAAACTTTTACTCCCATTTGACCTCTGACCTGACCTCTGACCTGACCTCTGTGTGTGTTCTGTCTGCAGACGAAGAGAGACATCCTGTCTGAGACCAAATACATCGAACTGGTGCTGGTGGCCGATCACCAGGAGGTCAGTGTGTGTGTGTGTGTGTGTGTGTGCGTGTGTGTGTGTGTGTGCGTGCGTGTGTGTGTGTGTGTGTATTGTTGGTGTGTCTCTTAGGCTACGTTCACACTGCAGGTCTTAAAGCTCCTTCTGATTTTTTTTGTCTGGTTGTTCACACTGCAAATAAAATGTGACCGCAAACGCGCTCCAGTGTGAACCCTCAAAGCGGCCCGCATGCGCAAAAGAAGCCGTCACACATGACGCGCTCTGTTTGCGGAAGGAAAAATGGCGGCTACAGAGCTAGCAGGTGTTGTTGCAGCAGTCTATCAATTTCTGCAGAGTCGTAACCGACAGAATTTTGACAAATTAATTAGAGAAAGAAGGACACTGAGAAAAAAGGGCCCGTGCTTTAACAATGGCCGCCATGCTTTCTCGTTTGTCTCCGGCGCTGATAATCGGCGTCTGTCTTGTGTCAGTGACGTAAAAGACGGATTTAATGCGACATGACCATCAAACAGCAGTCGCTTTCTACAACATCAGATATGTATCGGATTCAGCACCACATGACAGTGACCCAGGTCGGATTTGATGCGCTTTCGCCTGCAGTGTGAACGTAGCCTTAGTTACCTCTTCAAAGCAGGATTTCACAGGTTTGTCTGATGGGACCCGGCTCAATGCAGCAGAGCGGTGACCTCTGACCTGCAAAGGTCATGTGATTTGACAATTAACATGGCCTGGCGTTTGGAGCAGAGAGGAGGGGCGTGCTGCAGCGAGCCAAACAAATGTCTTTTAAAGAGTTTCAGCTGTTTGGGGTTTTTAACCTGCAGTAGCGCGTTCTCGACACAAGATGGCAGCAGTTTGTTTCACCCTGAAATGTGCCGACTGATTCTTTGTCGTTTGCTGATTTGATTTGCAGTTTAACATGTTGGTTGTTCCATCCTGATGTGACTAAAGCTGCAGTCTGCTCCACAGTTTCTGAATTACCAGAAGAACAATAACACCATCATCTACCGCATGCTGGACGTGGCCAACCAGGTGGACTGGGTGAGATCTCTGACTTCCTGTCACAGCCGGCCTCTGTAACACTGCAGCAGCAGCAGCGCACCTGAACCGCCTCTTCTTCCTGTTTCAGTTCTACCGTCCCCTGAACGTCCGCGTGGCGCTCACGGGTTTGGAGATCTGGAGCGACCGCGACAAGATCCGTGTGGAGAAGAGCCCGACCGACACCCTAAGCAACTTCCTGGAGTGGAGGACCAGAGACCTGCTGCCACGCCTTCGCCATGACAACGCCCAGCTCGTCATGTAGGAGCACTTACCAAAATAAAAGTCTCGCATCGCTCCTGGTTCGGGTCGTCACGTGTTCGTTTCTTCTTCACAGGGGCGGGTCCTTTGACGGCACCACAGTGGGGATGGCGTCTCAGTCATCCATGTGCTCCAGAGACAGGTCGGGCGGCGTCAACGTGGTGAGTCGGCCTTCGCGTCGAGCTCCGTTTACTTCCTGTGTCACTGTGATTTAGTGATTCGTTTACATTTTTAGCCAAACAAGATTTTAGTGTAAAACATTTTGATCTTTTTACACTTTACTGACAAAATACTTGGCTCCATAAAAACGAAGCGATTTCTCTCTTCCTGTCAGGATCACCTGGTCAGTGTTCTGGGCGTGGCTTCAACTGTTGCTCACGAGCTGGGTCACAACCTCGGGATGAGCCACGACACCGCGGAGCGCCACTGCTCCTGCCAGAACGAGCCGCGGCTCGGGGGCTGCATCATGGAGCCCTCAACCGGGTCAGTGCCAGACTGTTTAACCCGGGTCAGCATCAGACCAGAACCCCCAACCCTGCTGAGACTCATCGCTCGAGTCCTGCTTCTCTCTTTACTCTGTGCTTTAACTGCTTTACATCTCTGAAGTCTTAAAGGTCTCGTCTCAGCAGGAGCACAGCTGCTTTTAGTCGTTCCCCCTTTTCCCAAAGAATGTGCTCTTAATGTCTCGCCCGGTCAAATAAAGTTAAATAAGGTTATTGAATTTTCTATTCATTTTCAATAAGTACCTCTTATTACGCCCTCGGACCCGTCAGGTCAGAGTTCGCACTTCAGGCTGAAAACAAAGGTGAACTGTGACCTTAGCTCCGGTGCTGGATCGTGTTTCCTGTTCGATCAGCTCAGTCTGTCGTTTAAAAAACCCGATAAAGCCTAAATGAAATTATCCACAGAGACCAAAGCGTTTGGTTTTTGCATCAGGCTGTAAATATGCTGTAAAGTTGGACTTCCTAGGCTACGTCCACATGAACACGGGTATTTTTGAAAACACAGATTTTCCGTTTTTGTTTCTTTGTGTGTGTAAATGTAAGCACGACAAAACTGCAGATAGTCGGATTAACAGCCGTCGGATTTTGTCTCTATCCGCCATTGTAGAAATAATCTGATGTAAACAACAATGTGGCGCACAGCGCCACATCAAACAAGGCGCACAGCTTTGACGTTGCGTGACTAACTCTCAGTTTTCCTCGTCCACACGTAAACGCAAAAACTGAGTTTTTGAAAATCTGCACCGTGGCAGGAGTTTTAAAGAATCTCAGTTATCAGTGATCGAAAACGCCGTTTGCGTGTGACGCAGCCTTAATGTGTCTGTTGTTTACTGGCTCTCTGCTGGAGCCTCAAGTGGCCATTAGAGGAGCCGCAGGTTCAGTTTCGGTGTCATTTTTCAGTCCTGAGGCTTTCCTGGTTCGTTTTTAGCCGTGTAATACCAGTGTCCTGTGACCTCTGACCTCAGGTTCATGCCGGGTCAGCTATTCAGCAGCTGCAGCGCTGCAGATCTGTCCGTCAGCCTGCTGCACGGCGGCGGTATGTGTCTGTTCAACGTGCCACAGCCGGAGCACCTGCTGGGAGGACCTCGCTGTGGAAACCTCTACGTGGAGAAAGGAGAGGAGTGTGACTGCGGCCTGCTGGAGGTACTCGCCTGTTCACCTGCTTCTGCAGCACGTTTGCTTCAGTTTCAGTCACAGTTACTCTTCGTCACTCCTAGCAGTGATGAAGGTCACACACGTTACTTTGGTTTGTTCTCCTTCTTGATGATGTGCTGCTGTGCTCTGATTGGTCAGGAGTGTGAGGACCCCTGCTGTAACGCCTCCACCTGTAAGCTGGTTCCTGGAGCTCAGTGCTCATCTGATGGTATCTGCTGCCAGGACTGTAAGGTCAGGCTGACGTCGATGCCCACAAATATAAAAACAATGTTTCCTGCAGTATTTTCATCTAACTCCTCCTCTTCCTCCTCCATCAGCTGCGAGCGGCGGGTTCGGTGTGTCGTGAGCCTCTCGGGGAATGTGACCTCCCTGAGTACTGCACAGGCTCCTCCCCCTATTGCCCCCCCAATGTATTTCTGCAGAATGGGGAACCCTGTGAGGAGGGCGCCTCCTACTGCTATGGAGGAGTCTGCGCCAGCATGCACAGCCAGTGCCAGACGCTGTGGGGACCCAGTAAGACTCCAGTCTGTACCTGTCCCTCATTTCCTGTCCTGTGCTGGATGTTTATATTAAACATGGAGGAAATGATCACTGTGAGCCACAAATGAGGACTTAAAGCTGTGTGAGGACGACACAGCTGAGAATGAGCAGATAGATTTAAACCGAGTCTAAATCTCCTATCAATCACAATTTGTCACAGCTTATTTTAGCCTAAATCTGATTGCACCTCACGTACCAGCGACCTGGAGTGAGTTTGACCCGCACAGTGAACAACACTGAAGCCAACAAAGCTTAAACCAGTTTGCACTGAGCCAGCTCCTGTTTGAAGCCTGGTTTCTGTTGTACTCTGACTAAACTTTGGCTCTTTTGGTTTAAACCAGTTTAAAACGTGCATTTGTGACTGGTTTTTATTTCTGTCTTCAGATGCCACCAGCGCTCCCGCCGTCTGTTTCTCGTCTGTGAACAAAAAGGGAAACAAATATGGAAACTGTGGTCAGCTGACCAACGGCTCCTACATCCCCTGCAGGAACTCGTGAGTCCACAGGGGCACTGTCACGGTCACTGCTGCGTTACTGTACTGCAGGCCTACAAATCCCATCATGCCCGTGTGTGTGTGTGTGTGTGTGTGTGTGTTCATATCTTCTTTTGGAGACCAAAAATTGGACGTTTGCTATGCTTATGGGAACCAAAATTCCAGCTTTTCCCGCACTTCACTTCCTGTCACGTTTGCTTGCCGATGCAGGGACGTTCACTGCGGCAGGATCCAGTGTCAGGGTGGGAGGGACCGCCCCCTGCTGGGCACCAACGCAGAGATCCTCACCACCAGGGTCCACTTCAACAACAGCGACCTGGTCTGCAGAGGCACCTTCTTCCACCTGGGTGACGACGTGTCCGACCCCGCCACCGTGGCCCACGGCACCGCATGCGGCCGTGGCAAGGTCAGACAGCGCCTCCTACAGGCTGGGGGACAGTTTGTATTTGAATTAATTCTCTTTAGTTGCAGTAATTTTAATTATGCAACAACAAAAAAGGATTAAAAGCAAAGCGTCTGTGTAGGTTCGCAGTCTTCCAGGTCATGGTTATCGAAGCAGCTGGGAAAGAAAAATAAAGTTTCAAAGAAACTTTAGTCCAGTGGCTTTTCTCTCCAAGCTCCTTAGATAGATAAAACCGAATGTTCCACTGAAGTTCCAAATATTCCGAGTTTTGTAAGATTTTTGTGAGAATTTCTTGAAACAAACTTTTGTAGAAGTGTGATTTTGTTGCTGTTTCAGGCCTGTTTGAACCAGAAGTGTCAGGATGTGTCAGTGTTCGGTGTGGACGAGTGTCGCAGGAAATGCAACGGCCACGGGGTGAGTCACATTTAAAAATGTGTGAGGTATACGTTGGCACAAAGACAGAGGTTTCCACCATAATTTCACATGAGACCAAATAAACTCATCAGTTTACTGAGGTCGTGATTTATGTGCTGAGGAGTCGCCCCCTGCTGGTCATGAGAAAGACGTACTGCCTTGCACTTTGGGAGGATCCTTCACATTAACCCTTTAAAGCCGGTCAGAGCAGCACGCTCCAGTTTGCGTAACTATTTTTAAATAGCTCTGCAACCTTGTAAGCTAGCGCAATAAATTTTTTTGCATATGAAACCAGAGGAGTTGTACTTACATCTGATGCCATCAGCTTGTCCTCGGTCACAGTTTCCTTCCACATGTAGCTTTGCAAAAACTGCATAAAAGCACTTGCAGCAACAAAAACATAATATTCCA
>NC_140536.1:37583552-37658552 GCF_057382185.1 Mchenga conophoros
TTTTAAAAGATCCTCAGATTCTCTGCGTCCCCGAGACCTCAGAAATAAAATCAGCTGAGGTCGTCTAACGTGTCGCTCTGGGCGGGACTCTGTAAGAGACGGTCAGCAGGGAAAATAAACCAAAGACGGCATCAGTGAACACAACGAGCAGCAGCGACAGGAAGCACCGGCTACGTGAGGAGAGTGAGGCGTGCTGGTGCGTGTGGACTCGTCTACTTTTCCTTAAACATGACACTAATTGAGCAGCCGGAGGATGGCGGTCAGCTGCATTTCCAAACAGCAAAGGCTTGAGAAGGCGCTCTTCATGCCCGGTTTCAGGCCCTCACACACCTGCACAGCTGAAGTGGATCCTGGACAAACCAAACGCGCTGCAATCTGCTGCTGCTTCTCCCTCCTTTCCTGCAGCAGCGAAAGCTTCCCAGCAGAAGTGCAGCCAAACACGGCGTGTTGTTTTCTGAGGAGTCGATCAATAACTCTCCAGGACTGCGAACGACTTCAGTGTTTGTTTGCTAGCACGAAAGTGTTTTGGGTGTGAGCCGCCACAAATGCCACATAATTAGGAGCACGTTATTAATTTTCATAGCTGAAGTACAGAAGCCGACTTCGTCAGCTCAGGTGGATGCTCACCTGCAGAGCAGCCTTAACGAGGAATTTTGAGGATTCCCTAAAATGTTGAACTCTTCCTCGCTGACTCAGCTCGGCCTCGTCTCCACCTCCAAACACTGACTCGATGTTCTTCTGACTTTTTATTTCTGCTGCTTCAGTTGGTCAAACAGCGACCGGCCCCCCCCACCAAGCCTCTGCCCCCTGACCCCCCCGCCCCCTCCAACCAGGTACGCTACCTGTAGTGTGTAGTGTTACTGTCCGTCCCGTTTGTCTGCAGTACGTGTGTGTGTGTGTGTCGTCTGTTGGAACGTGTTGTCACTGCTGATGTAGCGCTGAAGTTAAAACAGAACCCCACTCAGCAAAACTGGAGCTCCGCCTTCTTGGTCTGTTAGTACAGTGACCTCACAGCAGCCATGTTATTGGTTGGATGATGTCAATAAAAAGGCGCCAGCAGCACAAACACGGTCCAGAGGTCCAGTTCAGGTGAAGCTAGCAGATACCTGTCAGTCAAAGAGGCCACGCCCCTAAAAGTGCAAACTTTAATCCTTAAATACAAATTAGCAGAATTCACCCTGGACTGACTCACTGCTGCCTCTGCTGGATGTCAGAGGAACTGCAGCTGCTGGTGCTTCATTTTCAGGTCCCGCCGCTCCAGTCGAGTCATAAAACTCTAAAATATTTAAATCGAAAAACACAAATAAGAAATAGAAATACCCCCTCACACCTCCCCTAATGCAGCAGGTGGTCAAGTTAATCTGAAGTTCCAGGAAACTGTTGGTGCCAATCAGCAGGTGAAACATCTGCCTGACAGCCTAGTTTGTCTGACCCATGTCTTTCCTGCCTGCATGCTGCGCTATCAGTCTGATATGAAATAACATCTCATTAGTGAGTCAGACCTCTCGGTTTCACGTCAGTCAACAGAGAATTTCAAAATAAAGCTCAACGACCTCGAGTCCTCGCCACCTGCTGTGCTCTGTTTCCTCCTCACGTTTCCTCGTCTTTGTTGCTGAAGCTTCACTCTTCTTCCTCTCTTCTTCCTCGCTAACCCTCCAGCAGCTGGTGAGTCGACCAGCTCCGCCCAACAAGCCTCTCCCCCCTGACCCCATCACACCTGGACAGGTACGCCCTACCTGCATGCTGCTAGCTGCTAGTACATAGAGAGCATATAGTAGTGCTAGGAGCTGAAATGGTGATGAGATGGATCAATCACTGTGATTACTGAGAGCTGATGGTCAGACTGGCTGTGTGAGGGTGTGATGTGATTGGTTGGCTGGAATCATGCCCAACATTAATGAGGCGTTCAGGAACGCAGGTGAGCGTTGGGCATGCAGGCTCCTGATTGGATAGAATCACCTGTTTTATCATTTCAGACTTGGTAAGTTTCAAAGCTGCAGCTGATTCATTCGTAAAGAGGAAACCAATCAGCCGTTTTGATTTAAAAAATCCTCCAAGCTTCTCCGTGATGTCACATTTCCTTTGAGCCAGCCGAGCAGTTACAGGTGACACTCATTTGTTTCTTTCTGCAGGTTTCTGTTCCACTCAAACCTCTAGTCCCAAAAAAGCCCCGCCCTCCAGCCATGCCGTCCAACCCCTACCTTCCGCCACACCCCGTCTACAACTCCAACAGTAAACCGCCGCCACACGGGGCAGTCGCACCTGCTGCTGCCGGACCCAACAGGTACACCCGACAGCTTTTTGTCTCTTTCTTAAAGCTTTCTGATCTAAGACGATGACGTAAGTGTACTTCCTCAAGGTTTCCTGTAATCTGACAGGAAGAGACACGAGGACATGTTTGCATCATGAGTGAAATTGCAGCTGTGTTTGAGCCAATCCGCTCGTCCAACAGACGAAGAGTGGAGCTAATCGTTCAACATGTACAGTTGTGACTTTTTAACAGGAAGCTGCTCTTTTTGTAAAGTGTTGCACAAATGCCAGGGCGTGAAAACGTGCGAGTGAGGGTGGCGGCTTCCTGTGGCGGGTATGCAGCAGGGCGGAGGCGCTGAACTCGCAGGAATCTCTGCAAATTTGATTCAGCATCACACCTCTCAGCACATGAAACTAAAACAGCGTCAAGCATAAACAATAAAACCTGAGAAACCAGAGTCACAGGCGCCAGTTTTGGGCGGGAGATTTTTAGGCCTGAAACGGTTTGAAGATGTAAACGTGTTGAAACTGAATTTGAAACGTGTGCAGGAGCTGTTTGCTCCGCCGAAGGCCGTCTCTGATGTTAGCCTTAATGTAAAAGTGAGCCGTGAGCAGTAACGTCTTCTCTCCTCTGTGCAGACGGCCTCCTCTTCCTCCGCTGCGACCCGCCGTCCCTCTGAAGGTGGAGTCCTCTCCTCCGCTCTGACCCCCCGGGTGACCTTTGACTGATCACAGAGCAGCTGAAGGTGGAGATGATGGAGATGATGGAGACTCGCTGTCACCGGATTTCATCCTCACGAGTATTAATGAGCGCTGCTGTATCTCTGGAGTTCAGTGCCTTGCTCAGCAGCACCTCGGCAGCGGTTAATGTGGATGTTTGGGTGACGTCACGTTCATTCAGTGCCTTGCTTAAAGACCCTCGCACCGACCTATGATTAGTGGTTTCCAAACTGTGGTCCGCGGCCCATCTGCAGACGTTTCGGTTGTTTTTTTTAAGACGTTGTTTTTAGTGAAACTTTGTTTTTTTTAAATAAACGCGTATGCGCCCGGACAGACTTCCTGCCTGCTCCAGGATCTTCTGATCAACAAAGACTTGGATGAATGTTCGAGTGGGCAGCAGGAGATGAGTCACAGATTTGCTACGTTTTATTTTCTGTTACAGAGAAAACAGATTTTTCCACTTTGCTCGGAATATTTTTATGAAGATTCCCACACACAGGCTCGAGTCGCTATTGGACAACATCCTCGCTCTTATTTTGAAAGCTGCACTGCTGCTGACCCGAGCCCAGCTCGTGTTTCCCTACAGACGCCGTCTCTGCGTCCGCAGCTGGCGATGACTCTGTGCTCCTCCCTCTCCTGGGATACACAGTGAGCTGGACGAGCGACCAATCACACCCTGCAGCAGGTGTACAGGAAGTGCAATCACCAGCTGAGCTCCGCCACAGTCAGAGGAGAGGCGGCTGACGACGGCTCCTCCTGGCACAGAGTGGGCACAGAGCAGCGGTCCGGTGCGTTGTGATCCATGCGTGACTTCCTGCCTCACTGATGCCGCATATGCAGCGTCACTGTGCAGGAAACGCCGCTGTCAGGAAGAGCGACTGCGAATAAAGCTGTAACGCTGCTAACTGTGCTGACTTTATTCTGAAAATGTCTCCATCCTAACTTTCACGTATTCACAGGAATAAAGTAAGACGAGGCTTTTGGCCGTCATCACTTTGATCTCAGAGCTTCAGCCTTTATTTTCCAAATGTCACAATAAAGGATCAGGACTTTATGCTGTTACGTAATGTCAGTGAGCTTTTGTTTTTTTAAGGTTTCTACTGTACAAACGCTGCTCTGATGGCGTCGGTCTTTTCAGCTTTGCAGGTTTTATTTTAGTGCTTTTTATGTACGTGTGTACTTTGACTTTATTGTGAAAATCTGAGGTTTTTGTTCTTTTCTTAAATGTTCGCCACACCTCTCTCGCCTTCGCCCGCATGTTTCTACACCTGCTGACTGTGTTTAATTTTGCTGGCTCGTGTTTTTTTTATTTTCTGAACCCGCCTTGAGAGCAGAGACAGCAGGAATGTGCGCCGATCGTTTGTAACGTGACACCAAAGAAACGCTGGGAGACTAAAGCGATGAAGATTCAGAGGAAGGTTGATGTGAGCTGCTAAAGGAGCAGTTTGCAGTTTAACCATCGCCTCGTCGCCTTCTCGCTTGCAGCTGTGTGACGTGCTTCAATTTAAAGACATCTGAGAAAACGTGACTGTTGCCTTTTTGTAGTTTCTGTCCTTGGATCCTGGAGGTGGACCGAGCGGTCCCCATTCACCCCGAGAGGGCTGGGGGTTGATTCCTGTCCAGCCTGTGTGCCTGCTATTAGATTAAACTGCAGTGATGTGAATAAAAGAAAGTCTGACGCCTCAACTTCAGTTATTTTGTCCCCACAGTGAATAAATGTTTCTAGGTGGTGTTCAATAGAACAGACAGCTGCTGTATTCAGAGCAGATTCACATAAACCTACAGTAAAATAAACATATCAATAAAAGATATATATATTTGAAACAGCCTGGCCTTTCTTCTAGAGTAAGAGCGGATGTGCACTTTTTTTTTCATTTATTATGAAAAACCAACGCAAGAAGCATGGAGGGTAAAACCCCGAGTCTGAAGCCTCGGGCTGTCGTCGGGTTTGAGTGACTCTGTCTGCACCAAGTGACTGAAAAACCTGGTTATTCCTCCTGCTTCACTAGAACGAGCAGAAGCTACAAAATGCACTTTGCTTTTCTCAGTTTGACCTGAGACCCTGAACTCAGGAAGTGTCGCTGAGGTCAGATCATCTCTAAGCCTCCTGCGCGACCGCAGGAACCACGGACTGTCGACACAGAATAATAATAATGGATTGCATTTATAGAGCGCTTTACAATGCCACTATTCATTCACTCTCACATCCACACACTGGTGGAGGCAGCTACGGTTGTAGCCACATCTGGACAAAGGGTGCAGACACTGACTCCTGCTGATCAGTGCAGAGATCCCTGAATGTCACTGCTTGTTAGTACATTACAATAATAATTACATTAAAATGCTTGGACAGCACAAACAGAGTCACTCAGAGAGGCCACGCCCTTTGCAATGCAAACTTTAAGCCTTAAATAAATCTCAGCCCTGCAGGTCGCTGAAGCCTCGTTAATGTTTATGAAGCCAAACGTCATGAAACCTCTGAGGTCTGCTGATCCAGATCACTTTCTTTAAAAGTGTGGGAATAAAAACAAGAAAAAGAACAAGCTCACATTCAAAGGCAGGAAGGTGAAGTCCAGGCACTGACGAGCTTCTCCTTTCTCAGTTTCTGGCTCGTTTGTTTCTTCGTCGTCTGTACTTTTTCTTGTTTCCAGAGGGATTTTTCTGTCTCCCCTGAATTTCACAGCAGCGTCTGTTTGTCTGACTTCTTTGTAGAAGTGAATCTGAATAACGTGGGGAACAAAAGCTCTCGCTTTTCCTGACGCGGGCGACTTTCTGCAGAATTATGAACTCCACTGTAAATAAACTGTCTCATGGAGAATGTGAAAACAAGACGAAAAAGTCAGATTCAATCTCTCTCAAATAAATAAATAAAAACAGCTGTAATGCTCGGACATCAGAAGACTTCCTGCAGATGTTAGATTAGATGTTGGCTGCAGACTGAAAACTGGCTGATATTAAGAGTATTTACAGAGTGTGGAATCACTCCATGACACTGATCATGTTGCAGATGCCGTGAGCTGCTGTAATTATGAGGGGTTAAAGAGATTATGGGGGAAACAGCCTAAGATTTGTTTGTATTGCACATGTTGGGGCGATCGTGGCTCAAGAGTTCGTCTTGTAATCGGAAGGTTGCCGGTTCGAGCCCCGGCTTGGACAGTCTCGGTCGTTGTGTCCTTGGGCAAGACGCTTCAGCCGTTGCCTACTGGTGGTGGTCAGAGGGCCCGGTGGCGCCAGTGTCCGGCAGCCTCGCCTCTGCTGGCTGTGGCTACAATGTAGCTGCCATCACCAGTGTGTGGATGACTGGATATGTAAAGTGCTTTGGGGTCCTTAGGGACTAGTAAAGCGCTGTACAAATACAGGCCATTTACCATGTTTGTCTCCACGGCGACCTGTAACTTTGTAAACCCCCACATCCACCTCCGTCCATCACCGCCTCCTCTCCTACCACATCCACTCTAATAGAACTCCTCGGTTCCTCGGAGCAAGACAACATCTCCCGGTCTGACTGAAAGCATCCTCACATCGATCTTCACGTCCATTAAAGAGTCCAGCAGACTGTGAAAGTCTCTCTCTCGCCTCTGCCGCAGGAAAACCAAGCAAAGAGCACTTACAGCGGGCTCGGGTCCCACCGGAGACTTCCCTCCCCGAGCCGCATCACTGCCGTCCAACACAAACGAGCTCGGAAGCAGGAATTTCCTTCCTGTGTTACCTCCCAGCACACGCTCGAGTCTCAGATTCAGCTCGTGAAGGGCTCTGTTTTCAACATCAGATGGTGAACGCAAAGCTTCACGCATGACTTCACAGTCACCCGCCACTTTGTTAGGTACACCTGTTCCACTGCTCGTGAAAGAAAACATCTAATGGAAGCCACTCCATCTATGTGGAAATGATAAAGTTCAAACTGAGCAGCAGGTGAGTGTGGCGTGTTAGCTGGAGTCAGACACTGCTGATCTGCTGGGATTTCCCCTCGTAAACATTTGTAGAGTTTCCACAGAAAGATCCACAAAAGACAAAAAGATCCAGTGAGCAGCGGTTCTCTGGGAGAAAATGAGCTGATGGGAACAAAGTTACAGCTCGGGTCTGCAGAAGAGCATGTCTGAATGCACAGCATGATGGGCCATAGCAGCAGAAGACCACACAGTGTGCACATCTTCTGATGAGCGCTTCCAGCACACAGCACCTCAAACAGACGCCTGCCCAGCAGAGCACTGCAGCAGCTGCGTGGTGCTCTGCTGATGTTTCCAGCGTTTAGATGAATCTCTGCCATGAAGAATTAATGCAGGTCTGAAGGTGGAAGGACTCAAACCAGGTGTAACTAACAAATTGGCGTGTGAGTGTTGTAAGTTGCATTTTAAAGGTCATCACTCGTGCTCGGTGGCTTCTTCGCGTTGGAGCAGAAACTAGTTGAAGTGGTCTTCAGCGCTCGTCTCCACCGCGCTGGTTTGTAGGTCAATGCTTTTTCTTCCTGTACATGCGTGCCCCATGGGGTGAAACGGAAAAGCAGTGAGTTGATGAGGGCGGATGTGAAATAAGGTGAAGCACCGCAGAGGAACACGAGAAGCAAAGAGAAAACCAAAGTCTCCTGATCAGCTTTCAGAGGAACAAACGAGACTCTCATTTTGGCGTCTTTGGTGAAAATAAGTGTTATCTGCACAGCGTGACTCGAGCCAGCTCAGCCCAGCACTGAGGCTGTGCAGAGAAGCTTCCACCCTCCTCCCTCTGACCTCCGACCGCTGCGAGGAGGAAGCTGTGGTCGTGTTGCTCAGTGATCAGAGCCGCATTGACTCAGAGCTCGGCAGAGGCGACAGACGAGCTGCACGTTTAACAAAGCTCTGCTCCATCACCTTCACCAGCTCATCCATCATGGCTCTCCCAGCCGTCCTCCTCCTCCTCCACCTCCTGTTGAGCTCCGAGGGTTCCCTCTCTCCTCCGCGGATCTCCTTCGCTCTCAGTAAGTCCAACGCTTTGTTTTAATTTTGTGCTTGAGTCTCGCAGAGTCTCCGTCCCTCCTTTTTTATTGGACGGTTCTGTTTTTTCTTTAAAGGGAAAAAAGTTTATGAAATCTTTGGATGTTTTTTAGTTTTGCTCCCAAAAGCAGATTTTCTCAGTGCGGGCTTAATAATGATTACTGTGATGTGAGAGGTGATGTTTTCACATCTGTTTGTCTTGGAAAAACAATGTAAAAGCTTTTTTTGTTGCTTCAAAGTCAGCTGATTTTCTGTCCGCCTGCACGGCAGAGATGCGTCTGTTCGGCCTGATGGCGCTTTGCACGAACCATCTAAGGTCTTATCTTTGTAATATCTGCTGTGATGCGTTCACTTCCCCGGGGATCTGTCCTCATTCCGAGCTTGTGAAACAGAGTTCGGTCACATGTTCAGCTGAGACTCGTGAATATGACGAGTTTGTCTGAAAACAGGAAAATGATCTAACAGGAAAGATTTCACACATAGCTGCATGTTGCAAACATTAACGCACCAGCGCGCACTGCGGAATAATCCTTCGTTGTCTTACACCGGCGCCGCACTTCACCCACGCTGCGTGCAAACTGATGTATTTCACGTTTCTGACACCAACTCGGTCCACACAGTGTTTTTCTGTTGTGCAGTCACATGCAGCCGGGTCAAAGCTGTGCTGTGCGGGGCGTGGACGCACAGAGGAGTCGTGCCAGATGTTGTGTCAGCTGGACGGACTTTCAGAGCTATCGCTTTCTGTAGGCTGCAGCTGTGGCCGCGAGTTTTCCAGGAGAGTTTGTGCAATCGTTTGGCTTCGCACGCTGGAAACGTGTATACGTGTTTACAGCAGTGGGATCGAAGCAGCTGGGATTCATCATCAACTCTCGCGGGAACCTCCGCACTTCCAGATTCTCCCACCCAAACCCGTAATCCGAGCGAACTTCATCATTCTCCATTCTTTGCTTCTGATTCATATGTAAATGATGCAAACCCCATCGGGAGCAGCCTCTGTCACCTTCAGTGTAAAAACACAGCTGCTGGAGGACAGACTCGCACCTCCGCCAGCTCCAGCTCACTGGAACCAGTCACGTAAGTTAACACTGCTGCTGACAGGCAGGATGACAGACGTGACAGCATCCTGTCAGGCTCCAGAAGTTGGAGACAGGCTAAGTTTGCGGAGAGAAGCGTCGGGCTGAACGGCACACGACAGCTTCCGAGTCTCAGTAACAGCAGTGTGGGTGCAAAACGACCCCCGGCACCTTCAGCAGGAGGCCTGCACTCAGAGCTTGGTGCAACAGTCACTTCTCCATTTCAGAAAAGAAGTTGGGCCTTTATCGGGTTGAGCAATGGCATCAAGTAAACCACTAGCTTTGGTTAATCGATTTATTGGTAAATTTATTATATCCCAAAGCGTCACTATATCATCTCACTAGTTTACAGCTCCACATAAACTCTGTTAAACAACAGTTTGCTATCACTTATTAAAGGATGGATGAAGCTCGTGCCACTGCCAGCCAGCTTCTTGTTAACAGGCAGAGGTGGGACCAAGTCATTGTTTTGCAAGTCTCAAGTAAGTCTCAAGTCTTTATCCTCAAGTCTCAAGTCAAGTCTCAAGTAATGTCAGGCAAGTCAGAGTCGAGTCTCAAGTCACTGGTGTAAAAGTCCGAGTCAAGTCACAAGTCTGAAATTTTGAATTTCAAGTCCTTTCGAGTCATTAAAAAAAAGAAAAAAGCATGTTGCAGTTATGCTAAATGTAAATATTAGACCATGTAATTTTTAAATCTGTGTTTTTCTCAACACATGACAAAATAGTGAACTTAGAAAATATACACAAATTGTGAAATTGCACCTCTTTAAAATGCAGCTCAATTAAACCTAGCTCCAAGAATAATTTTCACCGACAGTTCTGAGATAAGCTGCATGTTATTCTTGGATGCGCTTGTAGGACCGGCTTTAAAATCGCATGACAAAAATATCATACATATTAAAAAAACTGTATCACCAACGTAGCCTGGACAACATTTGCTAGTTAGATGAAGTCAGCTATCTCATCGTAGCATATTTATATGCATATTTATAATCATACGGTTCTTGGAGTGAGTGCACACACTCATGAAGTTTAGTAACTTCCGGTCACTGCAACAAGCCCAGGTACAGTTTACCGACGGATGGGTGCAGGACCTTGAAATGCACCGTGTAGAACGAAAGACCATCGTAAGTATCATAAGTTTACCAGTCTCACAAATCGTCGTCATAAATACACATTCCTTAACCGTTTATTAATATAACCTTTGAGCTCAACGGTAATTAATTAGTAGTGGAAATAATTTCTGGTAGCATCACAGAAATGTAGCAGTGACAATAATACTGTATGCTGTAATCGTACTGGGCAATTAGTGATACAAAAAACCTGTTTTATCCTGTGAATAAAAGTATATGTTTTTGTCAGTGTACCATAATAACAGAAGCGAAACGCAATATTGTGTCAGGACAATTCACTATTTATGCACAATAAATAAAGGAGCATAGCGCGACCATTTCTGTTCAGCGCCAGACTTGCTTGTAACCTATATCACCAATTATGTTAAGAAAAATGACGCATTAACTACAACAGCAGACTGACCTTCGTGTAAATGCTTGGAGCAGACTAACCTGTGAGCTGGAGGGTTCTGAGACGTTATATTTGATCTTTGAATGGCTGCAATCCAGGCCATCCGTCGTGTCTTTGTTACTTCGGAAACATGGCTGAACAATTTCTCTTAAACGTCGTAATCCGATAACAACCGATCTCTTTACCCGTCGGCTTCCCGTGGCTGTCATGCGACCGGCTATTGCAGTTAATAATACAACAGCTTCTTGACATTTTTGTGTTTCTTTTTATCGCTGTATAACTGATTTTAATTGAAAGCCTGCGTGCGCTAGTACTTCTTGCCACGAGTTCCCAGAATCCTTTGCGGTTCTACCCGTGAATGACGTCACATTTTCAATCTCTATATAATATGCATGTTAAATTTTATATTTGGGGTGAAATATCAAGTCTTTTCAAGTAAACCGGTTCAAGTCCAATTCAAGTCCCAAGTCATTGGTGTAAAAGTCCAAGTCAAGTCACAAGTCTTAGAACATTTTTTCAAGTCAAGTCTAAAGTCATAAAATTAATGACTCGAGTCTGACTCGAGTCCAAGTCATGTGACTCGAGTCCACACCTCTGTTAACAGGTAACATGCGTTTCTTTCTGCTTCTCCTTTTTCCTACTTTAAACTGAAGCAGAAACTTTTTAAAACAAATATATGTGAAAATATATCTCAAATATGTCTGACCATTTAAAGGCCATTTACACAAAAAAGAGAAATGTAACACTGATGATTTCTAAACTCAGAATGACCTTAAAGCCTGAGGCTTTTTACAAAATGGAAACAGAATAATCTGTGCATGAAGCCTTTATTCAGTAAAGGATGTAGTCGTTGTCTTAAACAGCCCCTGAGAGCAACAATACACTTCCTGTCACATCGTCCTCCCTCCTTTCTCATTTTCTGGTCCACGAGTCAAATCGTTGATCTCCACTTGTTCCTGCCTGTTCAATGACTGTCACCAAACATTCAGATCCCTTCTAGAAACATCCCACAGTGAGTTGGCAACTGCAATACATACTGTATATATATATATATATATATATATATATATATATACACACATATACATGTTGTTGATGTACCCAAGTACAACCCTGGAGTCTGTCCAGAAGTTCTTCCTTTACAGTGTTGCTTGGTGCGCAGCAGCAAGGTATGGTGACTTTCTCATTTGCTAGATCATCTTCCAGCCTCTCCAGACTGGCTGCAGTTCACCGATGGCTGGCTCGTCCGGCCTGTATCAGTCTCTTCTGTCTCACGCTCGGCCAGTTTCAAAAGCCTGCGACTTTGACAGCCTTTTCACATGGTTATGGTTCTGGTTATGGTGGCTAGCGCCGTGTTTCACACAGCCTCACGCAGCCACAGTGACGACGTGATGAAAGTTTCTCACATCTCCCCCCAGAGCTTGAAACAACAACAACAAACAGCTAATTAAAGCACGCTGAGAAAAGGTTGGTGAGAAAACTTTTGTACATCTGTTAAGCTCCTGAATCCATATTCAAAACCTTGGAGCAATGCTGCACTTTAAGAAACTTTTGAATGTGCAACAAATTTGTTATAAAGGTCAAACACAAACAAGGGAGCCCGAGAAAAACGAAGAGCAGAAACCAAGCGCTGGACTCAGCACCAACACCGAATCAGAGGAGAGCAGATCAACGAGGACGACGGCACAGCAATCAGTGGATGAGGACATTAAACATCTTTCCTCTCTCTGCCAACACACACCTGTGACCGTGTGGGGTGCATCGCTGCAGCCACGCCATTGGCTCATGAGTTTCCCGGTCAGGCTGCTGATTGGCTCTTTGCAGAACTGCTGCAGAATTCTCTAGTTTTCCACTCATGATTCCTTCAGCAGCTCTTTAATGTCTTTGATTAGATGAGGTGTGTTTAAACGCTCTGCTGTGAATGCTGGAGAGGACGGCGGGGGACACTATGACATCATAAATCTGTCAGCGCACGCTGGCTCCTAAAACTGCAGCACACCTCACATCAAGCCGTTCGTCTTAGTGTTTTCGGGACTTTTGTGGCCATCAGATCGTTATTCATGCGGGCATTTAGTGACACATAAAAACCCATAAAAACCAGTCTGAGTCAGCGTAACTATGGTAACAGACGTTCATTCATGCCTGCGGTGAGATTGGAAAGCAGAAGTAAGTTGTGATGAAACCAGAACTGCGTATAAGACACAGTTTAGCAAGATTTAAGGAAGATTTCACTGCCAAGCATTAATGTTTCAAACTGTGAAACTCGATAAGCCACTTTACTAAATTTAATGAAGTCACCTGTCAACAGTCTCCAAGTTACAACATGCTGCAGGTTTGAGATCACCCTGGGTCAGCACACCTGAATCTCATGATTAGTTCATTACCAGGCCTCTGGAGAACTTCAGGACATGTTGAGGAGCTCATTCAGCCGTTTAAATCAGCTGAAACACCTAAAACCTGACGCCTGGAGTTGCCCACCCCTCCTCCAGGTGATCAAGTTGTTTGAACTGATCCTGCCAGGCCTCTCTGCGACTGCTCCAACAATCGGATCAACTCAGAACTCGGATCTGGTTTATTTAGTTCTTCTATCACAATAAAATGAGGTCAGCTGAGGCTGAGATGACTGCATGTTCTCGCGGTCGCTGTCATGGGGAAACGTATATATATATTAAAAACCATAATCAACCACTCTGTGGCATGTGTGATAATGAGAGGGTTTATATTTTCACCAGGTTATGAGCTAGAGTGAGGCTTCAAACAAAAAGCAGATTTAGTTAAAGAAGAGAGAAGTCGAGGGAAAACACAAAGGAAGAAGCTGTGAAGGGAACAGCGAACAAAAGCAGAAAACAGTGAGAGGCGTTTTGTTGCCGTCACTGATCCTCAGCAAGGATTCGCTTCACTTTTCTGTCCTTCGCTGTGAATTGCGACATGTCTGAGCTGCCCTGAGCGGCGCTTCTTGGAAAGCTGTTCACCGGCGCTCCTCGTCCTCTGAGACCAGACAAACTTCCTCTGACAGGACTTCTGCTGATCGGAGTCTGGTGTTTGTGATTAGGAGACGCTTTTCTGTCAGTTTGATCTGTTGGTGTTCAGATGATGAGCATTCTTTTGGTCCTGAAGTGGCTCCACTGAGCAGTTTCAGACCGTCCCTCTTCGGTCAGAATAAAATCGGACACTTTTTCTTTTTTCTGATGCTTCTTATTACTTTCAAGCATTCAGATTCTAACAACAAAAAACAAACAAACAAACAAAAACAATTTAAAAAGCACACGTGCTGAACTATTAAAAACAAGTTCAGTGGGTGCAGAGTCCTTAAAAACCTGTGAAAGGTTGCAGGAATTCATCAGCGCTCACATTTTCACCCCAGTACTGTGCAAAAGTCTTTGAGCTGCCCCTCATTTCTTTATATTTCTCTTGAAACACAGAATGGACACACATCTGTGGTTTTGCGTTGATGTTTTAGTGAATATCCTGTGAAGGTGACGTCATCGATCAGGCACGTTTGAGGTGAACAAGCCTCCGGTGGGTCGATCGTCGGACGGCTGTTTCAGTACAAAGTTAACGTGGTCACTGCTTCAGGTTCTCTGCTGACAGAAACATTTCCTTATTTTGTATGTCACAGATTCTCAAATCCTCCAGCTTTCAGATAATTTTCAGGTTTTATGACCTTCAGTGGCTCCTGGCAGTTTGCTGTTCAGTTATTTTATTTCAGTTGTTGGTATCAAACTAATCTCTGTGAAAAGATTGAAATATCTGGTAAGATTTCTGGTTGCTCGTTACATTGCGAGTGTGAGTCATGCTTTGGTTGCATGCAAGCTAAAAGTACGTCCCCAACCGGCCTCTTTTTTTGCAATTGTTGAGCAAAAAGCCTACATGACAGTTTTTATTCATTAACCGCACAGAGAAAGCATTGTTTAGGTGTGTTAACGTTTTCTTTAAGCAAACAATAGTATTAAAGCTCTTCGTGCCTTTGGAAATCCAAATATGGTTACCCTGTTAGGCTAAAAGTCTGCGACGCAAACGAGGGTCCCGTTAGCTGATGGCGACTTTACGTTTTATTGTCTTCGGCTACGTCCACGCCTACACGCGTATTTTTGAAAAAGCTGATTTTTCTGATGCGTTCGCAGCTTTCTTCCACACGTAAACGGCGTTTTCGGTCACTGAAAACAGATTTTTAAAAACTCCTGCCAGGATGGAGATTTAAAAAAACTGTTTTCACGTTTACGTGCGGACGAGGAAAACGCAGGTGTGCGCCTTTTGTGACGTCACGCTGTGCGCCACGTTATTGTTTCGGTGAAATGAATTTCTACAATACTGTTAATTTTACTCTCTGCAGCGTTTAAACGACTCAGTGCTGCTTCTATGCGCCATCTTTGTTTACTTGTTTTACTGTTTCTGATTGGCCAACATTTCTACAGGTTAGGAATATATCGCCACCTGTTGCTTGGTATGTTTCTGGCAGCGTTTTCCTTCGTTTTTGGCGTTTATGTGTGGACGTAGCCTTTGCACAAATATATCTGCATTCATAAATAATAGCCAGGAAGCGCAGGAAGTACTGAGCCAGCTTCCTGTTCAGTTCTTAAAAGCGTTCAGATGTAACATTCAAAACTCTAACGAGCAGAAAGCAGTACAAGTGAGTCGCGTCAGTAAGAAGGGGCCATCTTTACTCAAGCTTAAAGGAGTAAATCAATAAAATGTCACGTGATCAGAAATATTGCAGAGATGGCAGCAGTGCGACTGAGACACTGTAAACAAGTCTACTGAGAAATCTGCTGCTGAGATGTTTCTTATTTTTAAATCTTATCGTTCATATGTGGAGAGTTTCTCTGCAGCTCTGAACCACATCCTCTCCAAACCTGCAGCCTCACAAACAGGCAGTGCTGCTGTCTCTGTGCCGGTCAGCTGGTGAGTGAAGTGCACGACATGTTGCGGGTGCTCGCTGAGCTGCGTCCTCTCACCTCCTGTTGTAGTCTCCGTCTTTATTTATCCCTGTCTGAAGATAAGCTCAGCAGAAGCCACAGCGCAGAGCGAAGCTGTAAAACTTCAAAAGAAATCGCAGGAACTTTGTTTCGATGTTTTCATGTTTGATAAACTTGCTTTCTTTGGTCTGTTTGCACTTCTGACTAACACTTATCTAAACGTATCTCTTTAAATTGACCCGCCCCGTGTAATGACCCTTCTGCGGCGTCCTTAAAGGTTACAGAGCGTTTTCCCACACACGGCTCAGACACGCTGCGCCTGAATCACCCTGCGTGTGAGCTTGTAGAGCAAGGCCCTTATGTTTGCTTAATATTAGCTTCCTCCAAGTGTTTGCTGAGATCCTCAGGTTAGATTTCTCTTTGAATCTGCTGTGCATCCAGCCCCGAGTGTCGTCTTGAGTCCAGCTCCTGTGCAACCTGGAGTTTCCTCAGACGGTAACAGCTGCTGTGGTTTCTGTGTGTTTGTGTCCAGACTCCACGGAGAGACCTCTGCTCCACTTTGGCCACGGTGACCTCCACAACACCACCGCTCTGCTGCTGAGCAGCGACAGCTCCACTCTTTACGTTGGTGCACAAAACGCCATCCTGTCACTGGACGTTAACCAGAGTGATGTCATCAGACTGAACAAGAAGGTGCTCAGAAGAAACTGTTTGAATTTTACTGAAATATTATTACTTTTACTGCTGAGGTCCCGTGATGCCCAACAGTTCGTCTGTGTTTTGTTCAGGTGCAGTGGAGTCCGTCTGATAAAGAGACATCGGATTGCACGGGGAAAGGAAAGGATTTAATGGTAAATATAAAATCCACACACAGCAGCAATTGTGTATGAATATGAACACTTTTTCTTTTCACTGTATGGTGAATTTTCACCAGCAAGGAACAATCCAAATGTATTTAACGCTGCAGAGAATTGAAACCCCGATTCCTGGACCACATCGCTTCACTCCACGTTGGTCCCTCCCTTTTCTACCTGGCCCTAATGTAGCTGGATATAAAAAAGCAAGAACACCCACCAAAGATAAAACTTTGAGATATTTTAACCAGAAGAGCTTCGTACTGTTTAAAGCTGCGGAGGAGTCAACAGGAGTACGTATGGGAGAGGACGTAAAGGAAAAATGTAGAGATTTTATTCAGTTTCTGTTGTTTTGCAGAATGAATGTCCAAACTTTATCCACGTGTTGCAACCTCTAAACTCCACCCATCTCTACACCTGTGGCAGCTACGCTTACAGCCCCCAAGAAGCGTACATCGTAAGTTCATACATGCTGTCAGCTTCAACCAAGTCTATTAACCAGATGAGAAAAATCTTATGTCCTATATAAATGCTTCCTAACAGCTCAGACACAGTTGGATGTTCAGCTGAGCTTTTGTTTGTCTTCATCAGGACACCCAAAGCTTCTCCATTGTCAAAAAAGTCAGCGCTAAAGGTCGCTGTCCGTTCAGCCCCTTCGAGAGGAGCGCCGTCGTCATCGCAGGTCAGTGTGCTGAGTTGCAACTTTCCGCTGGGCTCGCATTCAGCGATAAAGTGGTCAAACCTCAAGCTGTTTGCACGTAACTCAGCAAGAATCTTTGCAGAGTTGATATTTTGGGGATGAGGAGTGCTGCAAAATTTGAATCTGAATTTAAACTACTTTTCATTATTTTGTTTTTTATCTTCCTTTTGTTTTGCAGAAGTTTAGTTTCAGTTCTTTCCAGAGTTTTTTTTTTTTTTTTACACATTTCAGTTTAGTTTCAGAGTAACTGAGAGTGAATGTTTAGCTTTTATTAAGTTTCAGTCACAGTTTTACTTCGGTTCTTTTTTTAAAATAAAAATGCAGTAATGGAGTATTCAGTTTGAGCCAAAAGTTTAGCTTTAATTACATTATAAATGAAACGTTATTTCTCACTTAATTTCCATATTTTCTTGTGTTTTTGTTGCAATATAAGTTTCAGTGGAGAAATCTGTAGCCTTAACTTTGTGACCTTTAATGTGTAGGATGCAATGCTTTCAAAAACAAGTGGAAAACTATCTGATTCACGTTGGATGTCAGTTGCAATAAAAAAAGTTTTGTTTCACCTTTTGCACAAACCACAGTTGCATGAGAGAATTTCATATGAAGCACAGCATCTGTGGGTGGCATGGTGTCACTGGCTGTGACCCACAAACCAAACAGCAGCAGGGTTTACTCTCTGACACGGAGCGTGCCTGTCATTTCCTTCCCTGTGCACAGCAGCGCGTACTGTGTTATGTCCTGCATGCACTGCATCAATCTAATAAAAGAGCCAAAAATATATTTAAAAATGTATCAGATGTACGGCTGTTTTCACGACACACTGGTTACTACGATCGCTAATGCGAGGAATATTAACACTGATGTGCGAGTTGGCACACATGAATAATACACAGTACATAATGTGTACTGTGTTGTTATTTGACCAAAGCAGAGCAGCATTTGTTGTATGTTCTCACGTTAATATGTGCTTTAAAACAAACACCCGGAGCTCTCCTGTTTATTTATGTGCAGACGGCGAGCTGTTCACAGCCACAAAAACCGACTTCAGAGGAATCAAACCACAGATTTTGCGATACTTCAGCAAAGACGGCCGTCCAGACGTCAGCCTGGAGACGTCGATCCGCCTACTGGAAGGTGAGCGAACATGATCAGGATAAATCAAGCTGTAAAAAGCTTTGTCACAAAGAAACTAATGGGTGCAGAAACTAAAAGAACAAACTGGACTTTTCTGCTTTACACCTGAATTTCACTGCAATTTCAGGCAAATGAAAAACCCTAAAATATGGCATCACAAACACACAAGAACCGGACTGAAACTAGCGTAACAAATTCCATTTCCCCCCGATGACCCAGAGTTGTGGTATGACCCACTTTGCAGGTCTACATATAGGCTTGCTCCGCCCCTTTTTCACCTCTTAGCTCATCAAGCAAGGAAAGCAGAAAACTCATATATTTAAAGAAGGACTAATCTAAGTGTAGTGTTATGTGTAAGCTTCTGCTGTTACCCTGATGTTTGGTAGATGTCCCCACGTGTGGCTGTAACTGCATCACGCTTTAGTCCATATCACACTCATGGATCTGCATCAGTGTCATCGAATGTGGGCTGTTGGCCACAAATGGTAAAAATAATTACTGACATCTGTCTCACACACCTAAATGCATATCTGTGATAATGTGATATGTCTCACCGCTGAAACCACCACTAATACAGGAGCACGCGTAGGAGTCCTGTCACACCCCCAAACTCAAGGTGGTGAAAGAGAATTATTTAAAAAAGCCACGTGTGTGGGATTACTTTAGTTTTTGAGCAGGTGAAACTCAGGCCTTGGTTTCCAGCCTCAAGTTGGAGTGCAGTTGACATATGCAGTGTAATGATTGGGGTGTCCGATCTTTAATATGTTAAAAAAAGTAGCTTTATAATCTATCCTGGACTCAGAACTGTGCAAAGATGGGACTGGAGTCATCCACACTGGTGTTCAGGTCTCATCTTCTCATATCTGAGTCTTCGTCAGCATCTCAGTAAAACTGTCCACTCGACGCACAAACCAAAGCACCTGTCCAGTTACCGGAGCCTAGGTGTCTCTTCATTGTTCCTGTTTAAACAGGTTCCACATATAACATTTGGTGCCACTAAAGACCAGGATGAAGGACGTCACTCTTCTACACATCCAGCTGACCAATGTCAGCCAGGGCACAGTGTTTATGCTGCAGCATCCTGCATGGGCATGGTAGGGCAGGGAGGCCAAAGCCTTAGTGGCAAATATAAATCGTTGCACATTCAGTGCCAGGTTTTGTACAAATGGACAAACTCTTCTTGGCCCTTGGAGGTTGGGTCTATGGGGTCCGAAACAGCAAAGGTTCTGTCCGGTTCAAAGCTACTCTGCGTCTTTGTTGGAGCTGCTGCTCCTCCTGAGCATCCACAAGCAAAATCCTCAATTATTAGGTCCGCCTACTAAAGCTCGGATATTCCTGTGATGAGGTTGTTGTGAAGTAACTCAAGAGACGTGTTCCTGACATTTAAACTACATTTTTATTAATGAAGAAGCAGAAAAAGCTTCCCATAACCTGCTGCAGTAGCCTCGATGTGAATCAGCGTCTTACACATCGAGGCAGTGACTCTGCCAACACTTAGATGTTGGTCATAACTACTGTTCTTTAAAACACTGACATGGAAAAACCACAAAAACCTCGTAAACATGGATCAGACATGTTTGTGTCAGCTCAAATACTTTCAACCAAACCACAGCTGTGAGGTCTGCAGAATTCCCTGCGTTCTGTCTCCAGCTGCTCATTTCCTCTTTGTCTTAGACGTCGCAGTGTCTTTGTCGTTTTAAAAAGTTATGTCTGCTGCACATAAACACATCATATTATGTGTTGACTCTTTCTCCACCCATCGGTCTGTCAGCTGAGTACTTTGTACGCTCCAGATGTATTCAGACCACATGGCACAGACTCTGTTCTGTACTCACTTCCTGCACTTCTGTATTTCAGAGCCTACATTTGTCAGCTCATCACTGGACCCAGCAGAGGGGAAACTCTACTTCTTCTTTAGTGAAGTTGGAAAAGAGTTCAGTTACGTAGAGGATCTGAAAACCGCTCGGGTGGCTCAAGTCTGCAAGGTGACAGCAAACAGCGAGAGCGCATAATGTGAATGTGCGTATTACCATTAATATTACATGAAGGATTGTTCTGTGCTGGTTTTACAGGATGATGTTGGTGGAGTGAGGACTCTGCAGAAGAAATGGACGTCCTTTACCAAAGCCACTCTGCTCTGTCAGTTTGAGAAACAGCTTCCCTTCAATATTCTCCAGGATGTGTTCACCCTCCCGCCACCAGAGGGCGGCGACATTGCTGACACTCTGTTCTACGGTGTCTTCACGACTCAGTGGTAGGTAAACAGGAAATAAGAGGGATGATGTTTGGATTGTTCTGGTCTTAAATGTTTTAACTGTCACATTTTTTATTAAAGCCATGTTTACATCTAGTTACTGCCAAATAAACAGCTGAGGGTCAACCCCCGAATTTCCCAGCTTGGATGTTCAGATGAGTGATTGGTGGCTGCTCTTACAAAGCGTTTTCCATGCTGTGGTTCTGCCAATTACTTATTTGGGACTGAGCGATGAAAACCACATGAGCCAGGGTGGCATGGCTCCATGGTCGACAAACACAAACTAGTAGCAGAAAAAGAAAAATGGTCCCTTCCTGCCTGCCCAGGGGGCCCGATACCCCAGAGACCCCCTTCACAGCTGAGAGATTTAGTGTACAAGAGCAAATTTGTGCCGTCTTTATGTTCATGCGTGAGACAATTTCAATAAACCAAGTTTTTAAGAGACAGTCATGTTAAAATAAACAGTGGAAGATCAGAGGAGTCTTCACTGGATCATCGCTGGGCTGACATGAGATTCTTTCTTGAACTGCGTCTTTGGGCACATTTTCCTTTAATGTATGGGATATTTGGTAACCATGGCAGCGAAAGCAACAGAACCATCAAATTCAGCAGGATCTCGTGTATGTCCTGGTTTTAGGCCAATCATTGTTGACTCAAATAAAACAAACCCACAACTTTAGCACGTTAGCTCTGTTTCTAAACGTACCTGTTCAAGTCAGGACGTCTCAAATCTGTCTTAAGGACGTCGAGGTAACCGCTGCAATCTGGTTTATTTCAGGTCCAGAGGTCCAGAGTCTGCAGTTTGTGTCTTCAGACTTGAGGACATCAAAGACGTGTTCAAGGGGAGCTACAGGACCTTCGTAACGGGGACCCACCAGTGGAGTACGCAACAGGAAACGCACAGCTACCTGGGAACGGTGGGGGGGTTCATTTCTTTCTAGACTTCCTGAATCCTCAAAGCAATCGTAAAATCAAAGATAGATTTGCTAATTTATGTCAGACATACTGTAAGCACCTTTCAAGTTTCCATCTGCACTTTACTAAAAACGTTTCTTCATTAACCCGCTCGAGGAGAATAAGATGCAGCAGAAAATGCCATAAAAACAAAAATGATTTAATGCCGTTTGTCATAAAACGAGCTGTGTTTCCAGATCTTACTGTTTGACCCTCTATGTTCTCCTGACAGTGTGGACTTGGCAATTCTACTGACGCTGTTTTGGGGGAAGTGAAGAAGAGTTTCCTGACCACAAACCCTGTGACGCCTGTCGACAAAGGTCCGGTCGTCGTCTCATCGGAGCAGCAGTACAGTCGCGTGGCTGTGATGAGAGCACGCGCAGCCAACGATGAACAGCATACCCTCCTGTTCCTCATCACAGGTGAGACTGTGAACATAGACGAGCCCAAGCAGTCAGTGCATGGACATGTGATCAAAATGATAGTTCAGTGATGTAAACGGTCACATCCTGCTTGTAGTAACGAGCTTTGAAGGGTTGTTGTGGTTCTTGCATGACTTAAAACGACTTATCGCTTCTCTCTACTGTCCAAGAGTCTGGATTTCTCCACAAAGTGGTTTTGCTTGATCAGGGTCCTTGGGTCATTGAGGAGATTCAGCTCTTCGCCCAGCCTCAGATGGTCCAAAGCGTGGTCCTCTCCACCTCCAAGGTAAACTGCACAATTCATTGACTGATCAGCAAACAAAGCATCCTGTTCACATTCAAATGTTTTTGACTCGCACCCAAAAAATAAAAAGATCAAAAGTTAATCTTAGAGAACTACTGGGAAGCACGAGCCTTCATGCGGGTGCAGGTAGAGATGTGTACAGGACGACTGCGTCTCACAGATTTGAACACCTGCGCTCTGAAACCTGAGAGATCTGTCAGATTCGCATTCGTCCGGCTGACTGTTTCTCTGCTCCTGCAGGGAGTCCTCTATGTGGGGACATCTGAAGGCGTGACTGCCGTACCCGTGGCCAACTGCTCGACCTACACAACCTGCAGTCAGTGTCTCCTGGCCAGAGATCCTCTGTGTGGATGGAGCCGCGCTAGCAGGGCCTGTGCCCGTGTGCATGGTGGTCATGAGGACATGTAAGTAAAACTCACTCTGAGATAGTCCAGAACAGATGTGACCTGCACATACAAAATAAACCATCAGCTTTCTTTAAGATTCCTGATTGATATTTGTCTTTTTATCTACTACACTTTAAGAAATGAGTCTTGAAATGATTAGATGCTTTAGATGAAACCATCGCCGGCTTTTCAGCCCTGGATAAATAACACTAACATTTCTGAAACCCTGATTTTAGTTAAAATTATTTCAGCAACAATTCAGCCGCAGGACTCTGGCAACCGTTGTTGTAATAATTGTAATTGTCGCTATTCATTCATCGGAGTTGTCTTTGCAGCGCTGAGAGTGATGCCACATATAGCAGATACTCTCTGGTGTTTCTGACACGTAGACCATCAAAATGTACACGTCGCTGCAGCTCGAAACCTATCACCTGTGTTTATTTTAGGACTAGAGTAAAATAGAATCGCCCTTTATTGTCATTGTACACATTTAAAGAAACTGCACAAAAGCAATACATTCTCTAATTTAACAAAGCTGCAACCACCTGAGAAAGAGGGCTTTATTTAATGTGGGGACATTAAATTAGGTGATGAATGGGTGAGCTGGAGCTTCGACCATGCTTAAAGCTGCAGGTGGAGCATGTCCTGTGAAAGGATGAATGTGGAAGCAAAGGGCCAACAGCTCTACAACCAACGGACAATCTGCAAAACATGAAGATGTAAAAAATGTTCGAGGATTTTTTGTTGTCGTGAGAAGCTAAAGGTTCACACACAATGTTGTTTTCCTTTTCAGGGTTCAGAACCTGGAAGACAGTAATGTGGACGACAAATGTCAGGGGCAAACCGAGGCCGAGAAGATCACAGGTGATGTACAAATCTGTTGGCAGATACGGAGACTGAGAAATTCTGTTGAACGTATTCTGGAAACAAGCTCAGAGTTTTAACCTTGATGCTGTAACATTGCTGCCTGCAGTGGTCCGCGCTCACATGAATGAAGTGGTGAGGCTTTCGTGTCTGACACCTTCCAACTTGGCCACTCTGACCTGGGCCTTCCCTCAGTCAGAGAAGCTCTTCATCCAATCAGATGACGGCAGTCTCAGCTTCGTCGTCACTAACGACACTTCAGGGGTCTACCGCTGTGAGGCAGAGGAAGCCGGGTACAAACAAGTAGTTGAAAGCTATGACGTACAGCTGATGCGCTCTAACTTGACCCCAAGAACCCATGAAACTGCAGGGCCGGACGAGACCTACGAGAGCATTGTTACCGACGATCCAACAATGTCTCCGACACGGCTCATACACACCAATGAATACACCACCGATGACAGAAAGAATGGATTTACAACCAGTCCTACGGGCAAGGTGACCTCCAAAGAACATCGCGGAACAAACAGGAACCTTCAGAGCAGTAGTTCTGACACACAGTACGGAGTGCAGCTCGACGACGTGACTCCGAAGGAGAAGAGTTACTACGGTGAGCTCGTAGGTGTTTCACTCATGCTGGCCTTGTGCATCTGCATCATGATTCTCGGATCGCTCCACATGTGGCAAAAAAGGAAAGTTAGTCTCGGGAAGGATCCACTGGTCACTCCGGAGGAGGGCGCCAGCATAAACAGGCCTGTGGAGATCTGCTCTCTGAGCAGCCGGGCGGAGCTCGAGCCTGAGCTGAAGGTGGTGGAGTAACTGAAGACGCCTTAACTTGCAGCTGGTTTAGCCGGACAGTTATCGCCAAAGACATCGTGAAAGTAGGAGAGTGTAAGAATCCTTGGAAAGCAGTTTGAGATTTTTAATGTTTACCTCAGTATTTGAGTCGTGTTTTTACCGCAGCCTAAAACCAAACGTCGCGAGCGTGTCGCAGATGTGACTGAGACACAGGGGGATACCTCACAGTCTTACAGTAGCACCTTAACCCAAGATGGCTCCAAGCTAAAGCATAATGATGGGACCTTTATTTCCAAAGTGAACATCGTGTTTTATTCAATAAGACCGTAAACTCATCAGGAAAGAGTTGGCTGAGCTCACATATCAACGGAACAGAGCGTTGTTTTCAGATGATTCAGACGTCTACATGATTGGACTCGTTTTCACCCCCTGCTGGCGAATTAAAAGACTGCAGGCGTAAAGCACCTTTCAGCCCCATGAGCTACAGTTCTGTAATAATTATAGAGGAAATGGAATAAGTCTGAAGTCTGAGGTCTCAGAGCCGGTGGACTTAGGCTAATGCTGTGAAGCTAGCTCTTCTTATTTACTTTAATATTAAATACGCTCATTTTGGCAAAGGTTTGCCTGCTGAACAAGACAAAGAGGTACCTGCTTTTCTTTAAAGTGGTGTAAAGTGTAAAGCTTTGAGTCTCAGTGCAGTTTATAAATGGCTGGTATACAAACACGTCCCCCCTGTGCCGACAGAAGCAAGCAGCTACCACAGAAACTGCAGAGTTTGGTACAGACACGTTCTCTGAGGTTGTCTCTTGAGGTCCACGGGAACCTTTAATGCATCTGCTGCTTGATATGAAATTTAAGAAAACATTTGAATTGTTTCTGTTGATGCTTGAGTTTCAGGGTCCTTTTATTTCCTGATGTTTGTAGGAGTTTTGTGTTTTGTGTCTGTTAATATTCTTTGATTTTAAATGTCGGTTGTGGAACCACTTTTCTGTTTTAACTCAGGGCTTTGAAAACGGTGATAAAGGCAGCGGGTGTGTTTTATTAGTTGACATTAACGATGTCTTTAAGAATGGATTGAACAAATCATCCTGCTTACACGCACTCGTTTTAATCTTTTACATTTTTTATTTAATAAGATCTCTTTTGAATTTACAAGGCAGGTCGACTTAACCAGGACAAGGATTTATTTTTTGTGTGAAACTGTTCAGTTTTTATAAAATCTTGCCTCATATCAAGAAAAAGCTCACTTTTTTCTATTTAACATTTCCTCTTCCTGTTCTTGAGACGATGTTTTAATTGTTTGTTTTAAGTTGTATTTTAGTTTTTGGTTATTTTTCTCAGTGACGTGATTTCCGTGTGGATTTTTTGCACGCTACAGAATTTCTCTGTAACTCAGGCAAAATTGAATCTAGTCTTAGTGAATCCGATGCATGTTGAAGGACTGATGTTTTCATGTGTGAATACTCGGATAAATCATCTATATGCATTGCAAAGATTTAGGCTACTAGAAGAATATATTTGTGTTAAATGAATGTGCACAGTTGTCAGTCACTGTATGTGAACGAATGTATGTAAACTGTTAAATGTGAAACCTGCTTTGAATGTAACACGGGCTAAGATTCAATAAAACAGTCAATAAATCCATGCTTTATGATTGTAGGTATGAATGAATGTCGCCCCCTTGTGGTGTAAGTGAACTACACACGTGAACTTGTCGAGGTTAAGAAATGAGGCGACTGGTCATTTCTTTCCTGGTATGTTGGCGTAAGATAATCTGGTGTTGCTCAGGCCTAATGTTGAATGTCCTCTATGAGTTGAAATCACCTCCATCGTTACTTGATCTCCAAAATGTGAACAGTCGTCGATAAATCGCGAGCAGAAGATTTATCTTAATTTGATCACCTCATTTGGCAAAATTTCAGGATATGCCTTCATCTAAAACCTGTTAATGACAATTTCACATATCTTGGATTGACTGTCCCTAATGATCCCAAATTATTTTTATCCATATTAAAGCATAATATGGAGTCATGGAAAATTCTTCCCTTATCCACGATTGGTCGTATAAATTCCATAAAAATGGTCTCTCTTCCTAGATTTTTGCATCTTTGCCAGAATCTTCCTCTTTATCTCACTTCCTCTTTCTTTAAGGAATTGGACTCGATTATCACGTCTTACATATGGAACAACAAGAATCCTAGAATAGACAAATCTACGAGCGTTGACCTTCTGGCACCAGACATCCCCAGATCTTAGTAATTCTAACACCCCCCTTTGGGTTATAATGGAGGCTGACGTAGTAAGGGACTCCTCTTTAGAGGCCCTGCTTTTCTCCAGAGTGGGGAAAGCTGAGGTTTTTAAGAAACTAGGGTTTGTTCCAAAACAATCTGTGCGTATTTTAAACCAATTAGAGGTGTCCTTGAATTGTCAAACTCCTCTGTGCAGGCACCGATATGCTCTTTTGCCTCCCCTGGGTGATAAATCCACCACGTTTGGAGGGAGAAGGGCTTAATCAAATTTAAAGATCTTTATATATTTGGAAAATTTGCATCATTTTATCAGCTTGGGCAAAATTTCATTTTAACGCATTCACATTTTTACCGTTACCTACAAATTAGGCATTTTGTGCAATCCAATATCAAGAATTATCGAGATATTCCGAATGAACACAACTTCTTTAATGTGCTCCTGAGCCGTCCTTACTCCAAACATCGGATCTCTGCAGTTGTACATTTGTTTGATGAAAGTGTTGAGGCGCGGACTACGAGGATAAGAGACGCCCGGAGGGAGGAACTGGGTATAGAAATACCGGAATAAATGTGGGACAAATGCTTATCAAAAATTCATTCCTGCTCTGTTAACGGCTGACATTAATGAATACAATTTAAAGTTGTCCATCGGCTCCATTACTCCAAGGTTGGACTACACAAAATTTGTTCTTCGACTTCCCCCGTATGTGACAGATCGCATATTGGCTCATGACTAATTCCAGAATATTTGATTGGTACTCTAAAGCTTATGAAATCTTCATCACACCCAATCCAGAAATTGCAGTTTTTGGCTGCGTATGTTCCAGAACTATTCCTGCAACTATGCAGGTGTCAGTCGATGATGATGGTTGCAAAAAGACGTATCCTAAAGGAATGAAAGTCTGCTGTTCCTCCCTCCTTCACTGTCTGGCTCAATGACATGCTATCACTCATAAAATGGAAAATATTCTATGCCTACAAACTTCTGCAGCAAATGTTTTCTCAAAATCCTGGACTCCATTTTTGAATTAACTTGGGAAAGCTCCGATTGTATGAACATGTACCATGTTTGCTACGTATTTATGATATTTGATGTACTCTGGATACTGGTAGTTCTTATCATCACAGTGATATTTCTTGTCTTCTTGCCTTAGCATCTGAGCTGTATTTGTTTGTTGATGGGGTTTTCTATATTGAAAAATTTAAATAAAATATTGCAAACAATCGTAAAACAACAACAACAACAAAAAAAAATGTATTAAACAATGTGAAACCTGCTTTGAATGTAACACGGGCTAAGATTCAATAAAACCGTCAATAAATCCATGCTTTATGATTGTAGGTATGAATGAATGTCGCCCCCTTGTGGCGTAAGTGAACTACACACGTGAACTTGTCGAGACTGAGTTAAGATGTTGAATGAATGATGCTGAATGTCCTTTATGAGTTGAAATCACCTTCATCAATATTTGATCTCCAAAATGTGAACAGTCATCAATAAATCACGAGCAGGACTTTGTTCTATTTTTGTAAATACCTTCATTGAATAAAATTCTAAAGGCAATGTTTGGCTCTTGTAGAGTGTGAAACCTTTGTGTCCTGATCCCAAGACACGTATGTGAATCCTGGAGGAGAAGAAGCACATAAGAGCTCCGATGCTGTCATCTGCTCGTCAGTAATAAAGGTCTGTTAAACCTGTGCAAACACGCCGTCTTGTTTTTCCCCAGAAGCATGTGAGTGTTGACTTGTGTGTTTGTCACAGACAAACAGGCTGTGAAAGGGGGCGCTCTTCTGCTCAGTTCCTGCTCTGTGTTTTTATTTAATTTAAAAGCGTATCTGGGCCCTGTATTTAGCTTCTGTCTCAAGTTCAAGCTCTCGCCTTTTGCAGCATATTTACCTTCATGATTTGCTCCTTTAAAAGTCTGCGTTCCTGTGATTGGCCAACTTGTGGAAGCCAGCCAAGGGGCAGTTGTTATGAGCAGCACTACTTGTACACAGAGGGTGCCCCCAAACTAAAGGGTCATCAGCTGTTTGTCGCTGAAACAGCCTGTGGAGTCTCACTTCGAGGTTTTTCTGCTGGGATCCTGAACCTTTCATTGTCTGGGACCAGAAATTTGGGTTAATACTTTCACAGTGTGAGACACATCTTTGGGAATGAATACACAGCCGCAGTGGCAGTGGCTGTGTATTCAGATGTTGAGATGTTGTGAAACATCAAAATCTCCCACGAGTGTCTGCAGCACCCTGTTGAATCCGAGCAGAACTGTGGGGGCTGTTTAAAGAGTGTAACTAATGAAGTGGCATGTGAATGTATGATAAAAACGATAGGTCCCCTTAAAAGGAGGCAGGGAAGGTTGTTGCAAAGCTGCTTTTTCACGTTGATTATGGGAAATGTTGTGGTTTCCTTGTGCTGCCTTCAGGTGTTGTTGGAATTATGCCGAAATTTCCCTTCATATCCAGCAGATCCGCACACAGGAAAAGCATGTTCGTGATTTAAAAGTTATAATTTAATTATTTAAAACAACAACAACAACAACAACAACACCTGAATGTGTCTTTTTAAAAGTTACACACAGTGATTGAAGACTGAATCTTCTGAAATCATTCCTTCTAATGTTTTTCAAAAAGGTCAGAAAGAAAATCCAAAGAAACAGCTCAGTTTATTTATGTTATTGTATTTGAAGCAATATTTCATCGTTTAATTAAATTGGACTGGAACTTTATCACATTATGGTCTTTCCGACAAGTGTTTGGTAAATCAGAATTCCGAGTTTACAGTTTGCTCCTGAAGGCAGCCTAACTTGATCCTGAACAGAAGCAACAGCAGCTGTTGTTCAGGTCAGAGAACTTCCGCGTGTCCACCTGATTGCAGGTAATGCTCAGGAGTAATCCGTGCGTGTTTGCAGATGTTTCAGAGAGCAGCTCAGCCTCGAGATGATTGTTAGTCGATGTTTTTGATCTAATGCGCAGATGTATTTCCGGTTAGTTTATCGAGATTTGTTCGCGCGATTCTTATCTTAAAAATAAATAAATAAATAAAACAAAGAAAAACGTTGAAAAGCTCTCGTGTAGACATAACTGCGATTTCAAAAGTCTGATATTTAGCGTCGAACTAAAAAACAAACAGCCGTTTTATTTTCCGGTAACCGCACTTCCTTATCACGCAGTGAGAAACTCCGAACCAGAATCCGCGTTAAATTCGGGGACTTTTGTTTAACAAAAGATTTTATAGCAACGTTTGAAAGTTTGATGAGTGACCAGTGGATACATGTTATCATCTTAAAATGTCAAACAAAGAGGAAGAAGCGCGCTGAGCAGCAGCCATAAGCTCATATTTCATTTGATTATTAGTTTGCTATCATTCCCGTGTTGACTGTAATACTGGTGATAATGTAAGACGCGCGTCCTTACACGTGTTGTCTTTGCTCTTCAGCTCCTCAGTCGCCCTTCAGCTGCTTCAGCTGAATCATTAAAGCGAGACTTCCAGTCAATCAATTAAAACAGGTTATTAATGATTTCAAAGTCTTTCGGGTTTTCGTAAATACCTCTTTTCACCGACATCAACTTTAAAGCAGGAAGTTAACTTTCTCTGTGTTTGTTATCGATATTTGATACCAGCATCATAAACCTGAAAACTGTGTTTTTGGTGGCCCCCATTTGGCCACCCCTGAATGTGGAGCTCTTTTAGATTCTTAAAATGTCATAAAGGCAAAATTCAGAGAATTATTGCTAAACCAGAATCATTTTCTCCTGTAAGTCTGTCTGAAGAACATCTGGAAGCTAAAGTCGATCAGCTGCTGCAAATTCCCTTCTCCTCCCTAATACTCAAACACTGTTGGCCCCTCCCTCATTGTTTGCACTTGTGGTTTTTCCAGAATTTTCCCTCTGAGCTTCTGTGACCTCTGACCTTTATCATGGCATCCACATCTATCACCACCATCGGGGGAGTGATGGTCGTGACTCAGGTCATTCCCAAGGATGACGGCTCCATCCAGCTCCAGAATGCCAGCAGCTCCACTGCACCGGCCCCTCCCCCTGTGAAAAAGACCACACCCATCCCAGTCAAGATGGACGACATAACCGTCGCCTTCATGCGGGGACAGCCGCACGCTCTCGGGGTGAGCGTCTGGACTCTGACCATCATATTCATCGCAACAAAGCACAGACACAAACACGTTTTCACAGTCAGAGCGACTTACACGTCATGATGATGTCATCACCTCTGACCAACCAGAATAAACTTTCCTGACAGTTTTTAGCTGTTCTTCAGTTTCAGAGTAATAGGAGGCTCACTAAGTCATGTGATCAGAATGGCTTATGGTAAATCTACGTAATTCAGTTAAATAAAGCTTTGGCTTTATTTAACTTTAAATCGTTAAAGGTAGGTTGAGCTAAAGGAAGACGCACATAGATCAGATTTTATTGTAATAATAAAGGTTTAATGAAGCTGCCAGAAGGCGTCTGTGACCTGTGACTCCACAGGCTGCTCTCAGCCTGCACACAGGTCATCTTTGATGCTGTTTTTCAGTTTGGTGGTGTTTTAACAAGAACTTTAAAATCTGCATTATTTTTCATCTTTGCTCATGTTGCGTCTCCGTCTGTGTCCTCAGGTCGTTCAGATCATGATCGGGCTGCTGTGCATCCTGTTCAGTCTGACCGCCATCTCCTCGTGGGCCATGATCGCCTACTCTCCATTCGCCCTCGGCGCCGCTGTACGTACACACAAACATGATTAATAATCTTCAGGTAAAGCCTCACAGGGGTCATGTGTCGTCTAACCACGCCTCTCTGCTGTCGTGCAGTTTGTCGTCTCCGGCTCGGTGGCCGTGGCGGCAGGGAGACGCACTTCCATCTCACTGGTGAGTTTTAGAGAAACCAGAAAGAGGATGTGTGAGTGACAGGTCAGCAAACTCAGACCTGCTGATTACAGCTGAATGACAAACTAATGAAATACCAAAGCTGCAGCTCCTCCTTCTTGGACCGTCTGTTAGTGCCGTGACCTCACAGCAGCCATATTGTTGGTCAGATGATGTCATTAAAAATGGTCCATTTCAGGGACGGTTAGCTGCAGCGGTGTGATTCCTCTGGAGCTTCGGTTAAAGTCACAGACTGTGTATCAAAGATGGATGAAGCCATTGTAGTTTGTTAGCCGCTGTTAGTTTAGCCATATCTGGTGTTTGTGCAGGTTTGGGGGTCCCTGGTGTCCAACGTGATAAGCGTCCTGATTGGCCTGGCCGGTGTGGCCTACACCTGTTGGCTGCTGGCCGAATGCCCCCCCTCCGATCGCTTCTGTGACCGACAGAGCTTCATCGAGTTCAAGGACGTAGAAGGCCTGAGGAGGAAATGCAGCCAAAATGTTTATATGCTGAATGTAAGTTTATCTCTGTCTGGTCTTCAAGGCCGGACTCTCGGTGCACCTCAGATCTGGTCCCGGGGTCTTCCCTGAGCACAGGAGCAGGTTGTTCTTTGTGTGTATTTCCTGTTTCATATTTCCTGTTTCAGGTGGTTCTTTACGGGCTGCTCGGCCTCTTCCTGGTTCTCCTCGTCCTGCAGACCTGCGTCACCATCGTCGTCTGTGTTTTCTCTGGCAAAGCCATCAGGCTCCGCACACCTTCTTCTCTCAGCGTAAGACTCCTCCTACCAATAATATTAACTCCGCCTCTCAAGAAATGCTGATGTGTTCAGTCGCAAGAGAGAAAAAAAGAAAATTAGCAAAATAATAATAAGACCTGCTGAAATACATTTTTAATATCAGCTTTTCTTGCATAAAAAGATTTGATGAATCCGAAAAATATTTTCAGTCTTTGTAAACTGGGATTATTATTATTTCCTCCTGCTTTAAATATATTTTTTCTTATCCTGTCTTCCTTCTCTCACCCCAAACAAACACAGCAGATGGCCCCGCCCCTCCCTGAGCCTGGTTCTGCTGGAGGTTTCTTCCTGTTAAAAGGGAGTTTTTCCTTCCCACTGTCGCCAAAGTGCTGCTCATAGGGGGTCACATGATTGTTGGGTTTTTCTCTGTATCTATGAAGCGCCTTGAGGCGACTTTTGTTGTGATTTGGCGCTATATAAATAAAATTGAATTGAATTATCAGATAGCCAGAGATAAAACTGAAGTGCAGAGCGCTTTCACCACCCAGAAAACTTTATACAGATTACTGACACGCTGACGTGCTGGACTGTCAGGAAATGATTTATACATAGAATAAGTTTTACTTTGGTCCTTTCAACTCCCGTCTCAAACAGACCCGACTTTTATGTCGTGTGTCCGAGCCTGAAGGCATCGCCGCAGGTTCATTTCCTAAAATGAAATTCAAGTTGAAAGATTGCTATTTTGGCGCAGTAGAAGAAATCGCGTGCACATCACAGACGCTGACGTGCAACGCGAAATTCAGCAAGTGATTAAAAAATATCAAGGGCATCAAAATTGATCTCATGGTGCACAAGAAGACTGAAGGGCCGATGTTAGTGGTGCAACGGATCACGGTTGATTTAAGCAGCCCTTTGCTGCCCAATCCGACCGGGTTAAAGCTGTTACAAAAGCTGTTGGGGTGTTTGGCTGAAGACGGAGGCCGTATTCTGTTGTGCAAAACAAGGGGTTTAAACTAGTCAACGCGTTAGTTAATGCATTGACGCCGTGCAGCCCCATGCACGGGCGATCTGCGGTAACTAGTTAACGGAGATTTGCCGCATTAATGCAGTTATGGCATTAACGTCATTTTAACTAGATTTATGCTGACAGCACTAGTTTAAACTATGATGAGCGTGCTTGAGCCACGCTATGATATCCCGTCGCACGTCCGCTTCAGTGAGAAGATCCTTCCAAGCATGCATGAGCAGGAAAAGTTTAGTTATGGCTGAGCTGTCCCAGGCATCTTCTGTTGCCCTAACTACAAATGGGTGGAGCTCCAGGGCAACGGAAAGCTACGTGACCGCTCATTATATCAGAGCGGAGTGGTAGATACAAAGCCCTGCACTGCCCTATACTGCATCTTAATTTGTTTTTATATAATTGCGCGGAATGAGTCTTGAGTTGAATGTTTTTTAATAGGCAAAAAATACTTAAATAAGTAAATAGTGAGTTAAATTTTTGTCTTCTTTTTTTTTCTTCTGCTGATCCGAAAATTGATCCGATCCGCGACGAAGAAAAAACGCGATCTGATCCGAACCGTGAGACTTTTGATCCGTTGCACCACTAGCCGACAAATTGAAATGTTTCGGTTTGATGTCTGATCACCAAAAATGTGTAACTACGCCTCCTGCAGTGACGGAGGAATGGAACGGTCCATTATTCACACCTAAAGGATTCGAAACCTGAAATATTCAGCTTATTAACTCATTGAATCCCTTTAACTGAAAATGATCTGTGATTGGTTAATGAGGCTTTTGCAGGTTTAAGAGAGAAATAAAATCATGAAAACATAAAATATCAAAAATTATAGTCAAACATTTACAAGGGAAAAAAAACTTTATTCTCAGGTATGAAGCATTTTAAATGTTTGTTTTTGAGAACATTTCCAGAACAGCCGATGTTGATGTCGTCTGACCTTTGACCCGCAGGCGGAGTCTGATGATCGCAGAGGTCTGCTGCCGCCCTACTCGCCCTGAGAGGAGGAATCATCTGAGAGCACTTCAGATGCTGCAGGAGTCTGACTCCGTCTGTCTTTTCTTGCTTTTTTTTACTGAGGTGTCACTGGCAACTGTTGCACAGCATTCTGGGTAATTTAGGGGGAAATCTGCCATGTTAGTGTAATCAAACCGTAATCATCATTATTACTGACAGTCATTTCAAATCACACTCTTGTATTGTAACGTTAACACTACAATAAATTGTTTTTATGCAATTATAATGCAACAGAGCTGCATTATAGTTGCACTTTTTAAAGGGAGGCTGGAAACCCAGTCAAAGTCATGTTTGAATGTGAGGCAGCTGAGCCTCCACAGCCTCCTAGTCTCTGATTTCTCTGCATCATCTAAGAATTAAACACCTGTCACTTACAGTATTTGCACTGAATACATTTTCTGTCTTTCAAACTGCAAAAAACCTTCAGAATGTCAGTAACAGGATTAATTGTCTCCAGCTGTTTTAGAGCCAAATAACAAGAAGAGAAATGGACTGATTCTTATAAAGTGTTCTACTCTCCCGGAGTACTCAAAGCGCTCTATACAACATGCCACATTCACCCAGTCACACCCATCCTCACAAGCACTGACTCTAAACTGAGTGCTATCTAACAACATTCACACACACAGTCAAACTTCAATGGATGCATCAGAGAGCAACTTGGGATTAGTATCTTGCCCAAGGATACCTGGAGGTATCGAACCTCAACCTTCCGATCAGTAGGTGACCAGCTCTACCTCCTGAGTTAAAGCCACCCCGAAAAAAATGCTCTCAATAAAAAAGTTTCCCCGATATACCTTTTCCATTTTCTGACAAAAGTTTCAATGACAGGATTTCATAAACAACGAAGGTATACTCACAGTGTGTTAAAAGCCAGGGAATAAAAATGTGTCTTTAGTAGTGATTTAAAGTGATCACGTGTTTGTGCCGATCTAATATTTAAGGGGAGACTATTCCAAAGTCTGGGACGTGCCACAGAAGGCTCCATCGCATTTGAGATTAGTCCGTGGGATGGACAGCATTAATTTTGAGCTACACATCGGGCTTTTTCCTGGAACAGAAACAGAAAGGAGCTCAGACAGGTAGGAAGGGGCTCGGGCGTTAAAAACAAAAAGTCAAAGTGTAAATTGGATCCTGTAGGAGACGAGAAGCCAGTGCAGAGAAGCTAAAACTGGGGTTATACGTAGGGCTGGGTATCATCACTGATTTCTAGAATCGATTCGATCCGATTATCAAAACCCACCCCTAGTTATATGCTCTCTGTTTGGTAGTTAGCAGGCGAGCAGCTGCTAGCTATTATAATTTATTTAATCTGGCGCACACAACATTTTACTTCAATTACAAAAAAATCCCCAAAACATTAAGTTTCTGTATAATACCATGATGGGGGAAATTAATGGTTCAGGATTTTTCCATAAACAATAAAAAATACGAAGATTGAATCAGTTCGACCAAAACGAAGAAGGAAGGCTTTTATTTTGAAGTATGGAAGCGGAAGTTGGATCCGACTGAAACGACCTGCAGGAGTTAGCGAGCGCCTTCTTCTCTTTTTCAGTAGGTTTCTGCTTCTTCTGCTGTGTTTCTGAGCGAGCCTGTGTATCGGGGTTAACCCGTAATCCCTTCACTAACACATGTGCAGGTTAATGTGCAGGAAGTTGTTTTTTCCAGAGCGTTTTACTTCCGCTAAACGAGGGTGTTAGCTAAAGTTAGTTAGCTTTGTGCACAGTTTGAGCCCAAAGTCCCAGCTGTTGACAGCTGTTCTGCTAACAGGCGGTCTGTATTTGTCTGGTTTAAACAGCTGGACTCGGCACTAAAGTTATGAAAATGAGCTGCTTAATGAACACTTGGTTGTTTGAATGAATATAATCAATAATATAACGTGTTTTCTTCTGAAATGGCTCATGTCTGCTTTTTCCCAGCGCTATGTTTTTATTCGCAAAGTACTTTTATACGTCCTTTAATAACGAACGTAAAACTGACTGAAGTTAAACATGTCTCATTCAAGACAGACCAGGCCAAGAGGGCCGCACAAATGACAACAAATATAACATTAACCGTTTCAATAAAGGTGTTTGAGTGGCTAAAAAAGACCGGATCTACAGTAAATCAGAATCACGAAGACACCTACAAAACAAGTAATATCTTTATTTTATATAAAACGCTCTCAGAAGTTATCAATATCAGATATTTAAAATACATTAAAAACACACAGAACCATCACAAATCCCTTCTTAGCACAACACCGCGATCTCGCTGCCCTTTTAAATATTTCTCTTTCTCCCTTTTCACACTTGTGCTGAGTGTGAGTCATTCCAGCATTTCTAGGCCCTGACATAGAGAAGCAATGTTGCTGTGCTGTGTGATAGTTTGGAAACATGACACTGATCCAACACCTCGGTGATCCTGCAGAAGCTTCCTGCAGGATCACCGAGGCTCTCAGGATCTGTAGATCTTCACAGTCTGATGCTTTCGTGTTTTGATGATTTACTTTTGCCACTACTTTAAAAAAGTAAAAGGAGTCCTGAATATGTTCTGACCAGCCACGTCTCCCACATAGTGATATGATCCTTCCAGTTTAATTAAAATGCACTTTCTCCGGTGAAAGATCAGCAGATCAAATATCCTGGGGATCGATGCAGTTAGTTATTGATGCGTCCATCAGGATACCGATGCTTAACTGAGTCACAGAAACAATAATGAACCAAAAACAGTTTTAGCGGAGCTGCAATGTGTTTTTCTGTGGATACATTCTGCACTGATGATATTATGAGAGATCAAAAATGCTGAAAACTTAATGAATTTAAAAAACTCTAAATTTCGTCCCATTTTATGCACTTCGTATTCTAGTATTTGGAGTATAGAGGTGAAATTGAGCAAAGATCAGCTGATTGTGAGGCGTCAGGTGTTGTTTTTGGATTTATTACATGTTTACGGTCATTTTAGCTTAAACTCTGTGTGTTATGTATTAAAATCAGTGATGGGATTAACGGCGTTACAAGTAACGGAGTTACTTTTTCAGTAACGAGTAATCTAATTACTATTCCTATCGTTACAATGCCGTTACAGTTACTAACAAGAAAACGCGGTCCGTGACTATTTTTCAACCAACAGACGGTTGAAGCTGTGTTCAGTTTACAGCAGCTTATATCAGCTGCAGGAAGTAGCTGTAAGTAATCTGGGCGCTGCAGCTTTAGGCAGCTGCGCTCCCGCGGACGGTGATCACGAGCAAAGAGGGGAAGTTTTAGGAGTGACGTGTTGTCTTGTGTAGTTACTGTTGTGGATAGTTCTGTGTTGTGTGTCAGAACAATGAGGCGGCTGCTGTCTCCAGGTAGAAACAGGAGTGACACACCTGCTGCTGTCAGACCTGCAGGTATCAGGCTGTGATGTTGTTTGCAAAACGTGTGCATATAATTTTAAAACTGTCAGTTTATGTTTGCATTTGAAGTTGTGAAATATGATTCATTAAACATGTTTGTGGTTGTTACAGTAAAAATGTCACTTTTTCTACTCGGGTTTTATGTTTTTTTGTCTGATTTGAGATCAGTTGTGTTACAGTTTGTCAAAATGAAAACATGCCTGTAGATTCAGACACGTGAGGCTGTGCTGATGAGACCAAACAAGGCAAAGGAAACAGCTTTTAAAGGTGAAATGTGGAGGAACGCAATAGTTACTTTTCAAGTAACTAATTAACTCAGTTACTAACTCAGTTACTTTTTTGAAGAAGTAACTAGTAACTATAATTAATTACTTTTTCAAAGTAACTTGCCCAACACTGATTAAAAGGGAGTGGACTGTCCTTTCAAGGCGTGTTGTGGTCACGTGTTCAGCTCCCGCAGACGGACGTGGTCGGGGTCGAGGGGTCGCCATGGATAAAGTGAGGAGGATCCTGGTGTGTGTGTGCAAAGAGCGAGCGGCTCCACGGCGAGCTCAGTTTGTTCAGGTTGGTGCAGATGTCGTCTCACACCATCTTTAGAGCAACAGAGGGGGCGCTGTTCTCATCTTTCTTCTTCTTGATGTGTGTCAGAGTGTAACGGGTCACTTCACTGACAGCGGCGAGGATGAGGTGGAGGTGAGCTGCACGCTGGAGAAAAATCAGTTCATTCTTTACAAAGGAGACAGCGGGCGAGGGGTCCCGCTGAAGGTCAGACACGCTGAGCATTCGCTCCTCTGCATCCGCACTCAGTTCAATTTAATTCGGTTGTATTCATACGGCAAGTTTCACAACAACAGCTCAGGGTTTCCTGCTGTTTCTCTCTCAGAGGCCTGCTTTCTGTCCCATCAAACACCTGTCAGCCACGGACGCAGCTGCAATCCCATTGGACATCCAACAGCGTGGAGTGGATGTGGGTGTGGCTATCCTCCTGCAGACAGCCAATCAGAGAGTGTTGCTGACACGGCGGGCAAAGGAGCTTCGCATATTTCCCAACGTCTGGGTTCCTCCAGGTTCAGCACACAGATCTGTGTTTGCACACATTATTAAACACACACACACACACACACACACACACTCGTTGTTACGGGTTTTCTTGTTTTGTAACGCTCTTCATGTATTGTGTTGATATTTAGGAGGTCACGTGGAGCTAGATGAGACGGTACATGTTTCCTTTGCTTCCCAGCATCATTTTACGTGTCGTTTAGTCAGTGCGACGACTTCTACAACAAGGCAAACGAGGTTAACACAAAGTAACTGTGTGAACTTTATTCCTGTAACGTGTGAAGCTGCTGGGTGCAGGTCTGAGAGAGCTGCACGAGGAAACTGGACTCAAACTGGAGCCGGAGCAGGTGTCTCCAACAGTGCTGGGCCTGTGGGAGGTGAGACGGTGACCCGAGTGTCTTTTAGTCACTGCCTGCTGCTCTTATTTACATCGTACGCTGTGAGGTTATATATGTCACAGCCCTCTGTGTGTTCTGTCTGACCGTCAGTCGGTGTTTCCTCCCATGCTGTCCAGAGGACTTCCTCAGAGACACCACGTAGTCGTCTACATGCTGCTGCACTCGTCTCTCACTCACCTGCAGTTACAGGTAACAGCTACGGGGGCTCGGGCTGCCTCCCCTCTCATGGTGGATGTGATTTTGGATCATTTTGGCACCTAATGAATGATTTGACATGATCTTTTGTCTACGTGATGTTGGATGATGATAAAATGGACCCAGCAGGCACAACTCGGCTGTTACTTTAATGTTTTTGTGACGTTGCCCCTCTGTCTTTAGCATTTGTCTTGTTGTGAATGATCCCCTCTGCTGTTATTTTAAAGTGAGCTGGCCTCTTGTGTGATTCCTCTCGTTGTCTGCACCCGCAGCCCTCTCTCAGGCCTTCGCCTGCTGAGGTCAGCGCGTGTCTGTGGGCGGACAGCCGGCTGGTCAGAGCCATCGTGTCTGCTGTGGACGGAGACGACGCCAGCATTCAGCTGGACGACCTGCCGAGCAGCATCAGGTATCACAGGTTTAGATGCAGAGCTGGACGCCACGAAGCTTCCAGCTCACAGAGTTTGTGCTGATGTTAATACCTGAGATGTGCTTGTGAGTCCATTAGAGCTCAGCTGCTTGTGTTATGAAGCACAGCTTGTTTTGTAGTTGTTTTCTACAGGAACAGAGAGGATGCTGTGCATCCTGTAAATTGTGTTCTTGCCTGTTATGTATGTGAGGCTTTGTGTGGCGTCCTGGCCTGACAGCTCAGAGACAAAAAAAGCATGGTGCCCTCACAAAACCTGCAGACACTGACATCAATGCAGCACAAACTGCGAGCTGGATGTGTCACGGCACGGGCATGTGCTTCTTCTCTGAGCCCTTCTGTGTCTCCAGCGTGTCGCAGGTCTCTGCAGACGGAGCTCTGACCGAGTCTTCGATGCCTCTGGCGGTCTTCACCAGTCGCGCTCCAGCCAGCGGTCCCGACGTGGAGCGGGTCAGCACCGGGACCAAGTTCGCCCTGGAGCTGTGGCTGAGGAGCCTCGATGTCCCTGACCTGTGACCCCGACCCCCTGTAAAAGCCCACCCTGCAGACATCAAGAAGGACGCACAGGGACGAGAAAAATGGTGCCGCTGTGGATCCCACTGCTGTTCTTCACTGAAACACTGCAAGTCATGTGTGTTTTACTTCAGGCCAGCAGGGGGCGGTGCAGGCCAGTGCACAGGTGGCTGTTTAACACAGGAGAGGAGGGGGTCACACAGGTGGCTGTTTAATCAGCTCATCTTTCAGTCTCATGTAAAAACAGTAAAACATATTAATGTACAAACTTTTATCAGGTGTCACTCTGAAGGTGCTCGTGTTCGCAGCGTCACATTTCTGTAGAAATGATATAATAAACCCGTATTTTTGGTTGTGGCGTCTCCTCAGAGACGTCCGAGAAGACGAGTTTTCCAAAATCCTGTTTCGGAGTACGACGTCCTGGACTTATTATCTGGAACGATCATGTCATTCAAATGAAAATCTGTTTCCTTTTCACATAAATTCGATTTTTAGTAGTTTGCACTGCACAGCATACCTCATCACGGGCAGAGGAAGCTCGTGGACTGTGGAAACGTAAAAACTGGATGTTTGCTTAGTTTGTTTTTTGACACTGCAATAAATATTCTGTCCTGAACTCTTCTGGTTATATTTATTTCTTGTTTTAATATTTAGCTTTTCAGAGCCGGCCTCTCTGCTCTTTCACTCACTGTCAGTCCTCGTGCCTGAGCAGTTACAGACCAGTGTTTTGTCTTTGTTGAACCACGCTGACCTCATTCAAGGATAAAACAGGAGCCAACGCATGGAAACCAGTGTTGTGACAACTAAGCAAAGAACAGAGTCGGAGAATATCTGATCTGAAATTATTGACACGTAAAATTCTATATTTCCATTCAGATTGAACGTAGACGTTTTAACTGAACGATTTACATTTATATACTATTTTAATTTGTGACTATATCAGTAAAGTTTGGGGGAAATCGAAGAGTTAAAACTGCGTCCCTCCAACCATCTTCTGCAGTTAATTACCGTTTCTAAGGCAGACGTGCAGAGTTTCAGCTCTTTTTCATGAATCATATCTTCTTCCTGTCGCACAGGATGGAAACCTGACAGCCTCTCTGTTTGGCTTTCTGTTGTTTCCATCAGCTTCAAAGCAAAACAAGCAGGTAGACAATATGAAGGAGGAACCCGAATAAGACTGAGGGAGTACAACAGACTAAAGAGACTGCAGAGAGAATGAGGCCCAGGTGAACACGATCAAGACAGTGACAAGAGCTGACTTCCTGTTTCAAAAAGAAGCCCCACCTGCTCTCCAAACCTTCTGTTTGTGAGGGGCAGCCAATCAGAAGGAAGTTGGTTTATAAGGAGACCTCAAGTTCACATGGAAGGTGAACTGAGATCAACTCAAGTCCTGCTGTTGGATGATAATTTTTTTTTTTTTAAACTGAATCTTGCATATTTATTCTAGTAGAGCCCAAGACGTTAAGTAAAGAGGTGAGAATCAAGTAAAGCTGCTTTAAAATGCTTTTATGAATCTTGAGAATAAGTGACTTCCTGTGTGCGCTGTGAACACGCGGCGCTGTACAGGTGTACTAAGCACGATGTTTGTGACCTGGCTCAGTTTCAGATAACCAGCTGTGGTTGCGGTGGTTGGCCACACCTTTAACCAACGAAACCAGGAATGACATCAGTTTGGATCAGAAGTGTTATCACTTCCCTCCCAGGGTGGAGCCTTTCCATCCACAGTGCCTGGGGTGCACCACCCTCCCACTCTGTATTTCACTACTTTCATATGTTTTGCAGGAGACGCCGCTGTCACACATGACTCTGTGACTCCGCAGCCCTGTCTAACCTGGACCGGTCTCACTGGGATTCAATAGTCCTGACCTACATTTTGTTTTTAAAAAAGCTCCAGAGTAAAATTTCACACTGCTGCCAAGAAAGAGCTGCGCCTGAGCCAGATTTGGGGACACCCACGTGTGATTTCAAGCCGGGCTACAGACCAACTTATGTTTATATCTTTTCCTTAAAGTGTCCCAGTGCGCGGTACAGGTGCATCGCTTATTCATGCAGTAATAAGAGCAACCACCGGCCTCTGTGTGGTGTTGTAATGGAGACAATGGCATGACAGCACGATCTCAAACAAATGGCAACCTGTGATACTCCCAGCTCCTGTCCCACAGGAGAACAGCAGGGATGGTGGGTGTGGAAAGTCATGGAGAAAGTTCAATTCTGATCAGACACAGAAGCAGAGCCGAGAGGAGGCCGGAGAGAGTAAGACCGCACACAGCGTCGCTCAGCATGTGTCGAATCTCATTAGTCTGCTTAAATAATGACCTTGAATCCAACAGGGAAGTCTGAAAAACTGTTACAAAGCCCAGCTTCATAGGAAGAATAAACCCGAAGTGTTCCAGGTTCATTCCATGTAAAATCAATCAAACTTGGGTAAACTTTGAGGAGACATCGTGTGGCCTCGGTGGCTGCTTAATCAAGTTGTGTCATATTTGATGGCTCCTGGTCATAAATCCCTCGATTTTCCTCTTTTAACAAAGCTCACAGCTGTGCAACAGCAACATTGATGGTCACGTGTTCAATAAGAGTTTGTCTGAGGATGAACTGATTTCTGAGCAGCACTGAACACACCATAAGAAAGTTTGGTTATAAGTCAGAAGCTGAACCAGTCTAGACCTGGATGAGCCGTCACTGTGAAACTGTTCAAAGTGTGAAGGTGACATTTTTCATGGCTTCAGTAAATAAAAAACATCAGCTGATTCTGGCGGTCAGGTGACAGGACAACACGACAGGATGTTCCTGGCAGAATATTTTGTATTTTACAAGAAGTTATTTTTAGCACTTAAATCCACCGAAATCATTTCGATTCATAGTTTTTTATTGTTTTCCATTTTGAATAAAGCATCATTGTTCCATACGCCAGAGAGCATCAAGTTCAACAGTGCGAGGCGTTCAGGTGCATCACTGCAGAATCGGAAATCATTGAAGTGATAAAGAAGAAAAATAAAACAGGAAATGCTGATGAGAACAATCATATGTGGCTGTATGTGTGTTCATGCTCCCTCCTACATGCGTGGCACATAAAAGCTCCTAAAAATCTGCAGAAACACAAAGATGATGGATTTTTAAAATCACACCACTTAGGCTGCGTTCACACTGCAGGCGAAAGCGCATCAAATCCGATTTTTTTGACCCTCTGCGACCATCTATCCGATCATGCTATGACAGTGTGAACGGCACAAATCCGATATTTTCAAATCTGATCTGGGTCACTTTCGTATGTGGTGCTGAATCCGATACATATCTGATGTTTCAGAAAGCGACTGCTGTTTGATGGTCATGTCGCATTAAATCCGTCTTTTACGTCACTGACACAAGACAGACGCCAATTATCAGCGCCGGAGAAGACATCGCGAACGCTTCCTGTCCATCCCGTGAAACTGCTGGGAAGACAACGTTGGAGAAACGTGAACATTTTCTTTGTACTACATAATCTGCAGATTCTGACAGAAATCTGCAGCTATCCTTTGAAGCAGCGCTCCTCTAAAACAGCAATAAGGATCATTATTTTGTTATTTACATCATTATGTAAATAACAAAATAACTTAAAGCAAAAATTGGGAAACGTGAAGTCCGAAGTCTTTATATTAAGGCCATCGGTCAAACATACTGTTGCTCTGGGTCTAAACAGAGCGCGTTGTGTGTGGCGTCTTCTTTTGCGCATGCGGCCGCTTTGAGCGTTCACACTAGAGCGCGTTTGCTGTCGCATTTTATTTGTAGTGTGAACGAGCAGACAAAAAAATCGGATTTGATCAAAAAATCGGAATTAAGCATCAAGACCTGCAGAGTGAACGTAGCCTTGTAGATATCTGTATATGATTACTCCACATTAACCCAACATCACTACATCTTCTCGTCCACCGAAATCTTTTGTGTTATTTCTTATAATAAGGAACACTAATAGCTTTATTTATAGCTAGCTGTTTTTAACATTTAGATGAAAAGGATTTGTCCTACACACTCGTTCATAGTTTGGTACTTGAAAGGTAAAGGGCGACTTTTGGCTGCTCAATAAACTGAATGTGACTTTTTGAAAAGAGAAAATAATTCGATTGTGTAACAAAGTTCCTGCCCTGACGTCAGCATCCATAGGGAGGTTTGTGGAAAGGCAGACACTCCCGAGCTGTCCGAGCTCGGGCTGTTGTGTTCCTGAGGTGAATAAAAAGTAAAAGTCAACAGAACGGCCGAGCCCTGTCGCGGTCATACGAGCTTCCTTTCAAAGCATTCGCTCAGGTGAGTCAGGCAGATGAATACCTATCAGCCTGTCAGTCATCATGAAACCCGAGCCCTCAAGCACATTACACATGTGTTATATCTAAGGGCGTTTATAGCACTGATTACAGAGGGCCTGACATGTTTCCTGTTATGAGATGTTAAAGCTGGATTTGGATTTAGAGTCCAGATTTGCCCGAACGACCCACCCAGCAAACATTTCCACCCTGACCAACGTCAGCTGAGGTCGTCTCTCAGCATCGTCTCGGTTTAAAAACAGCTCTGAAATAAAAGTTGTGCTGCTGTCAGAGAACCAATTCTGCCATTGGCAGGACTGTTTGTTCAAATGCTGTTTTATATTTTTTATTGATGGCTGATGTTTATGGCACTTACATATGTCAGAAATATGTTAGTATTTAAAAGTAGAATGGGAGGCAGAGCCTTCAGTTTTCAGGCCCCTCTTCTGTGGAACCAGCTTCCAGTTTGGATTCAGGAGACAGACACTATCTCTACTTTCAAGATTAGGCTTCAAACTTTCCTTTTTGCTAAAGCATATAGTTAGGGCTGGACCAGGTGACCCTGAATCCTCCCTTAGTTATGCTGCAATAGATGTAGGCTGCCGGGGATTCCCATGATGCACTGGGTGTTTCTTCTTCACTCACTATGTGTTCACAGACCTCTCTGCACTGAATCATATCTGTTATTAACCTCTGTCTCTCTTCCACAGCATGTCTTTATCCTGTCTTCCTTCTCTCACCCCAACCAATCACAGCAGATGGCCCCGCCCCTCCCTGAGCCTGGTTCTGCCGGAGGTTTCTTCCTGTTAAAAGAGAGTTTTTCCTTCCCACTGTCGCCAAAGTGCTGCTCATAGGGGATCATATAATTGTTGGGTTTTTCTCTGTATGTATTATTGTAGGATCTACCTTACAATATAAAGCTCCTTGAGGCGACTGTTGTTGTGATTTGGCGCTGTGTACATAAAATTGAATTGAACTGAAGGCTTCATCTGTAACGTGGTACCTTCTACATTTAGATGAATATAAGATATTGATGCTGTGGAAACGATGCGTTAAAGTTAAACAAAGACAAATTTGTAACAAGATAAATACACATGATGACAAACAACGATACAATAAACTTTTGCAGATTTGTTTATTCAGATAAAATATAAAAGATTTTAAAAAAGCCCAGAGAAATGGAAACCTAAAACGAGTGAGCGTGTTTCTCTTTGCTGGTAACGGTTGCTGTGATGCTGACTCAGTTCAGAGCCCATCCCAGCCTCTTTATGTTGATATCGGCTTTATCACTCCTGCTAAACGCTCCCAAGTTCATACATTCCTCCGCAGCTCCGCCCGCTCCACGCCCGCATTCTCTTTCTGTCTTTGTGACCGAGCTGCTTTGTTGGAAAGAATAAACTTAGACTTTGGTTTGAAAAGATGAATCAAACCTGCAACAATGAGGATTTGCTTTCAGGCCACGATTGTCCTGCTGCAAACATAACAAACAAAAAAAGTGGGACATTGGAGCCGCTGCCAAACCAACACACGCAATAAAAGTACAAATAATAGCAAAGTTATTACCAGGAAAGAAAAACAGTGGGAAAAAGAAGCACGAACATTTTTCAAAAACCCTCAATAGTCTTAAAAATAACACGAAGAATTGATTTAGGTGTAAAAAGAAGAGTACCATGGGACACAAGTGGAAACAGCTTCATATCATGTGAACTGTCAGTGTCACTGGCAGCTATAGAAACAGTGAAAACATGGAGCATATATAATTACAGGCACAACAGTGTGTTTGTATAGAAAACCACGTTTTGTATTCTGTAGCTTTTTATATCAATAATTATATAATTAAATGGCTGCTGAGTAGGTGAGACATTAATTCTCCAACAGTAAGGAGGGAAAATACATGTATGAAATGTTTAAAGTGTATTTATGCACTGGAACTGCACCTCAGCAGCCACTTCATTAGGTACACCTGGAAACGTTCCTGGAAACCAGATTTTGGTCCATGTCGATGTGACATCATCGTACAGCTTCCTCCACATCTCAAAGGCGCTCAGTGGGACTGAGATCTGTGACTGTGGACGTCATCTGGGCACCGTGAATTCATCGTCATGTTCAAGAAACCAGTTTGAGACGATCTGAGCTGTGTGACACGAGCAGCCAATCAGAAGATGGTGAATGTGGTCATAAAGGTTTGGACACGGTCAGTGACAAGACTCGGGTCGGCATGGAGTTGAAACGATGCTCGGTCGGTACCAAGGGGCCCAAAGTGTGCCCAGAAAATATCCCCCAGTCCATCACACCACCGGCAGCGTGAACCGTTAATACGGCAGGGCGGATCCATGCGTTCATGCTGTTTACACCCAGTTCTGATCCTACGGACTCGGTAGATCAGTGTTTTTGTTTTTGGTGAGTGTTTGTGAGCTGTAGCTTCTGTTTCCTGTTCTTAGCTGACAGAAGGGGCCCCCGGTGTGGGCTGCTGAAGCCCATCTGCTTCGAGCTTCGACGTGTGGACGCTGGAGAGACTGTTGCTTTTATCAGCTGAGAGGTGTCCATTCTCATGGACCTCTGGCGGTGTCTCCCAGCTGCTCACTGCTGTTTTCTCGCTTTTGGACCGTTCTCTGTGAACTTGGAGATGGTGGTGTGGCAACATCCCAGCACATCTCCTTTTTCTGAAATGCTCAGACCAAAGTCACTTAAATCACTTCAGCCTGGCTTGAGCATGTCCAGATGTGTGAACGCACTGAGTTGGAGCCATGTGATTGGCTGATTAGATATTTGGATGAGCCTAACTGGTGTACCTAATGCAATGGCAAGTGAGGGTACATCCCGTCGCAAAAAATGACAAAAGATAAAGAATAAGAAGAGAAATAAAAGGTAATCTAGCCTAACGATAGTCACAACATCAACTTAGGAATTAAAACTAATGTGAAATGATTTTGATTTGTAAGAGGAAACAAAGCCAAAGTAATACTGGTCAAATAGGAACGTAAATATGGAAGATTTTTCTAAAGATTGCAAAATGTGACAGACTGGAAGGAATGGAAATCAGATACATGTAAAATTTGTGTTATAATTGTGACAACATAATAAAAATATGATAACAAAAGTAAAATATAAATGCGCCTAAATCCACCGATCAGTGCAACTGCGTTTCTGATTTTTCTGTTTTGTTTCCCTTTAAATAAAATTGTATTTTCTGCTTTTTGTTGAGACCTTTAAAAAAAACAGCAAAGCAACAACAACAGTTTTTGTTCAGAGAATAAATTAATGTTCATGACATTAAAACAGTAATTATGACAGATGTTTGTAAAAAAGACTGAGAGATACAAAGTAAACGTGTTGCGTTGGTCTGATCCTCGATGAGTGGGCGTCTAGCTCGGCCGCTCGGTCTGCTCCTGGAAAAGACGAACGACGGGATGAGCATCGAGATTATTTAAGCAGCACTCGTTCCTCACTTATTCACCAATAACACAACAACTGTGGGCGGAAGCAGTGAATATTATCTTAGTTATTGATTTTGGAAAGTGACAATAAGTGTCATAAATCCTGCACCGTCATCGGGGTCATAAAGGGGGAAAAGGTGGAGAATGTAAACTGTGACCGGCAGGAATGATTTACAGACGTATGAAAAGGCGTCACTTTACCCAGCGCTGATAACAAAAGCTAAAGTATTTTAGTGGCTGGGTTTTTAAAATATTTACTAAAACCAATATTCACTCAGCCCTTGTTTGTCCAACTCCTTTCAGTCATAGTCACTTTATTAAATTATGGGAAGGTTCGACCTGGATTTTTTACATTTCCAGTTTAAACTTCAGTTGACTGTGACTATCCCAGTCCACAATCTGCAGTTTCTCTAACGTCCACTAGAGGTGCCAGCAGTGAGTCAGTCTGTTTAGTGCGTGATACAAAATGTATGGAAGCCCGTTTCCGCCACTAAATAAAAACAAAAAAGCTAGTATCCATAACTCGACATTTCGAGAAATATAACTCAAAATTTCGAGTTAGCTCTGCCAATCAAAAATATACGTTAATGAGGTCGCTTTCTTGTTACCCGGAAGCATATGGCGCAGAGGAGCGCGCACTCAAAAACGGATCCCAACAAATTGGCGCTTTGGCGAGTACGTTTGCTGATAGTAACACCATGTGATTCAGCTAATAACACGGGGATTTCATCATTTGAAGCCAGGCTGAAAACACTCAGCAATCTGTGCATTCACGACTGGATGTATTACCGGTAGCTTAGCTGTAGCATTTGTAGCTGAGGGCTTCAGCTTCCGGGTAACAAGGAAATGACGTCATTCACGTAGATTACTGATTGGCAGCGCTAACTCGAAATTTCGAGTTGCTTTTCTCAAAATTTTGAGTTAATAAATCGAAATTTTGAGTTAATATGTCGAAATTTCGAGAAAGTAACTCGAAATTTTGAGTTATGGATCCTTTTTTTTAGTGGCGGAAACGGGCTTCCATAAAAATGTCTCTATCGCTAATATCCTAAACCTAACATCTGTCCAGCAGCTCGAGAAGACGTTTACAGGTTAACATAGCCTGCGTAGCACGAGCCGATAACTCCACCTTCTCTCTCTGATGGACGGGCCGATCGATGATGTCACATGTGTGTCCGCTGTCTCAGGTCATTGTGTGCTAAATAAGGTCTGTAGTTAACAGGTTAGAGACCTTTAGATACCGGGACCTAAAGTTGGAACATGTGACGTGTCCCTGAGGTGTGATTGTTACGGAGTACAGCATGGTGAGAATCCCCACTAAGCTTTTGGGTTGGCATTACTTTAGACTTTTTTTGTATTAATTGCATGCTTTGGCGTTTCTTTGTGTTTGGTGTGAGGTGTGGGCCACACCCACGTGGGAGTGCAGACTCTACTCTAGTCCAGCTGCCAGCTGTTTGGAGTTGAGTACAGGGAGCAGCTGATTGGGGAGGACTGGAGCCCTTCTCTATGAAGGGGAGAGGAAACAGGAAGTGGGGGTTGTTGTTGTCTTTTAGTAGGACACTGGTGCAGCAGGGAAGCCTCAAAGATTCCAGGATGAAGTTTGCACATTTTAATGGAAACGATCCCTGAAAGAACCCTGACCGCGGTGGCTTTGGGCCTTGGATTCCTGGCCAGAGTTGTGTCTTCAGCCAGTAGTTTGACCAGGAGAAAGAAAAAATAAATCTTGCGTACCCCATTGCAGTGTGCGTGTGGTGGTTCCTTACTGGTCAATGTTAGAGCTACTACTTCCTCGTATGGAGGCCATTTTGGGCCTTACGTAACATGATGACAGATGTTGATGTATGGTGATGCAGTTTGTTAATGTTTCAAAAATGATGAAATGTGTTCATTCATGTGTTTAATGTCACTGAACGTGGAGGAACTTGTACACAGATTATTTTCTGCATGAGCCTGTCGGGTCTTTGCTCAGGGATCCAGGATGATGCTAACTTCTGAGCTGGCCCACGAAAAACCAGTGACAAATATCCAATGTGAGGACACAGTGTGACATGTCCTCACGAGCATCAGGGGCGAACAGGCGGGTGGCCTCTGAGGACTTCCGAGAGGTTACTGTGGCCCTCTTTGTGAGCACATGATTAATTTTACGTGAACCCTTCAAATATTTGTACGTTTGGACTTACGTATTGTCTCCCATTGGTGGCTTCAAAGCGCCCGTGAGTGGTGTAGAGAGGGATGTCGTCTCTGCTGTTCAGGTGGTCGTAGGGACTGAAGCCTTGGGAGCGCCCCCTGTAGCAGCAGCACCACACCAGCTGGAGAGACAAAACAATTAGCCTGACTCAGTCTGAATGTTTAAAATCCACAGTGATGATGAAAGGAGGAAGCTTATTAAACACGACATATGTTTGCTGCGTGCAAATATACATGGCCATCAGACAGAAACTTAGACTGTCTGCTGAGGGCGCTCGTGCCAATCATGTGCTCCGATCAGTGTTTGTTATTGTTGTTGCCACATAAATGCACAGAATCTGAAGTTTTCCTCAGTAATAAAGAAGCATTTCTGCTGCCACTATGGGGAGTGGCTGTTTCAGTCTCAGATTTGTGTGAATTCAGTGAACTCTGAGTCAGTATTTTATCCCCTAATGGAAAACGCTCTGACTTTGGTCCAGCTCCGGGGCAAACGCTAAATGCCGGTGTCGCGTTTCACTGCTGATCATTGCTCTGGCAGCGAAGAATAAAAGTCCTGTAGTCCTCGTCCATGAGTCAGAAGTGTGGTGTTTCTTATAATCGCTCAAACCTCGGGGGCATTTGCCTTTTTTTCTTTTCTTTCTTTTTTCTGCTGCCTCAGATTTCTCAGTCAGCAAAACAATCAGGATGTAAAGCTAAAATGTAAAGTTGGTGCTGATAAAAATCTACAGGGTGAGCAATGATTGAATTAAGCAGCAAGTCCTGAAGAACATGCAGGACTCAAATAACGAGCACGTTACTCTGGAGGAAGAATGTGCTGAGACCGCAGCAGGCTGCAGATGTCACCCGCACCTTTCAGACACGCTTTGATTACTGGGATGAAAGCTCAGCAAATTTGTGTTGATTTCTTAGTGGTTAAAAAAAGGCAACCCTGAGCTGACTGCAGTAACTCTGAAGACAAAGAGGATATTTAAAACTAGACGGAAAGAAAGCGGAGAAGTCCAAAGACCTGCTAGAAGCATGTAAGGTAATAACTGGTTTGGTCTCGGGCCCGAGGATCTGATACACTGCACAGATTGTTCAATTTGTGCTCTAATTACAACAATGTCACCATGTTGCCCAGCAACCACCGACCAACAGGATAACATTACATTTATTTAGCAATTCTTCAGATAGAAAACATTAGAGAAACATTTTATTTGAATTTCGTAACATTAATGTCTAATTTAACTTTAATGTTATGATATATGACATTTTAATGCTGGCATGTTGCCCGGCAACCACCTAACAATGAACTATAATGGCATTTATGATGGTAAATGTGACAGTGGCAGTAGATCAAATGGAAATAATAAGTCGGGTGTCATGGATACACGAAACGTCCAGATTCTGTCTGAAAAGATGAGATGCAAACTTTACTGCTGATCGGTTCCTGTTAGAGTGTAAAAAATATTATTTCAACAATACTTAAAGTTTGTACAGGCCGACGTCTTAGAGCAGCCACTGTGAGGCAGCAGTGTTGTGACCGTGGGTACCCTTTGTGAAAAGTTGGGTTGTGATTGCCGCCATTTCCCAACTCTGTGGTTCTCATGACCATTGATCAGTGGTCATGAGGATTTTCATATTAATGATCAAGGAACTGACCTCCCAGCACATTGTTCATGCAGGGCTGCCAGTTTCAGTCATTGTGCAAATGTACAGTTTATAATATTGGGGAAGGAGTCGCCTGGATGAGTGACGAAAGGTTTCTCCCACTGAAAACGTCCAGGTGAACAGAGTCAACCTTTTGGGTTTGTGTTGTGTTTGGGATTGCAGGACCAAAGTGCACCTCTGTAAAGGAAACACTTGATTCGTAGTTTACGAAAATAAATGTTGAACGACTGAATTGACTGAATTCAAATTGTGATGATGCCCTGACCTAATGAGGCCAGAAACATGATGCGGAGGATGCTTCGGGTGTGTCTGTGAGATGCAGCTTTGATAAAATGCTGCTATTTGAAACCCTAGCAGTGGCAACGCAGCGGTTACCGAATGTGGCGCAGTCCCTGAACGCACCGCGGACCAGAGGCAGTGTGTTGGTCTCCATATTTGCTGAGATGGATTGTGGGGTGTCTATAAAGATGTGATTTGACTTCCTGGAGTGAAGGTGAAATGTGTGCACTCACCAGTCCGATCAGCAGCAGGAGCAGCAGCAGCAGAACCACAGCCGCCAGGACCAGCAGAGCTATGCCCCACCCAGGAACCCCCGCACTGCTGCCGGCCGCAGACGCCGCTGTGCTCTGGGTCGTACTCGTGGATGTGCTCGGAGTTGTGGTCGACTGGTTTGTGGCCGTTCCGTTGCTCTCTGTGGAAGGGGGGGATGTCGCGGAGGAATTGGTGTTGGTGCCGTTACCGGGCGAAGCGGTTGTAGAGGTTGTGTTGTTTGCTGAAGAGCTGTTGTGCGGGGTCGTGACATTCAGAGAGGCGGTTGTCGGGTTCGTCGTCACTGCGGTGGTGTTGGTGGCACTGGGAACAGATGTACTGGTGGTGTTGGTGGCGCTGGGAACAGATGTACTGGTGGTGTTGGTGGCGCTGGGAACAGATGGACTGGTGGTGTTGAGTCCAGCAGATGTTGTTGCGTTGTTAGAAGAGGTGCTGAGGGTTGGTGTTGTGTTGGTTGAGTCTGTTCCAGAGGCCACTAATGGAACAAGAACAGTTTTAAATAAACTCAGTCAATCTTATGATGACTGTGACCGAGGCAGGAATCAAAGGTATCGATGTGGGAGTTTAATGAGGCTGCAAAGTGCCGTGTATGCTACTCCACTGCCTTCATTTCACTCTGCTCACCTCACCTGTGAGCTCAGTAAACAATCACTAGTTTTAATGAATAAAACAACATGAAATCATGCTGCAATTATAGGGAAAACGTGATCATGGAGGATGATGAACTTTAGAAGTTTTAGATAGATCTTCCCACAAGGTAAAGCGAAAAATATCTGTCTCACCGACTGTTGCAAAATAACATCCTGTGTTGCTTCCGTCAGATCACTTCTTTCACACTAACAGCTGTTAAACACCAAATAAAACAGAGATTGAGTCTGTAGCATCTTTCCCCTGACGAGGCTTCACCACCACACGTGAAGCCTCCCAAAATATCTGATGCATCTCTCACATGCTGAGGTTTGCTGATTTTTGAGGTTAAAATACTAACGATGAAGTAAATGATGAAGACAACAGACCATAGAAAGGCGCTCTGTGCTGCACTGAAACATGAGCAAGGCGAATCTCAGGGTTCGAGGCTGAGACTCACACACAAAAGAAAACCTTAGAAATCTGAATGTAACTATTTCTGGACAGTTTATCAATCAGCAGGTTAATAAATGATGGAAACAATCAGACCGAGTGAGCTCAGCTGCAGACCGTCGCTAAACTAAAGGACTATTCTTTCTCTTTTATATCTTTGACAGCTTTAGTTTCCATTGTTTAACATGTTTGTGTTCCTCTGATGCTCGATTTCTATTTTGTTTCGAGTCTGAGACGGAACAGAAAAGAGTAAAACAGAAGATCTAAAAAGGTGTAGTTTAGGTGTAGTTTTCCAACCTGAGGCGGTGAGGCTGAGAGCCAAGCAGAGCGCGAGCAGTTTCTCCATCTTTCTGCAGGAAATCCGAAAGTTTGTGACAAAGATCTCAGTGTGAGCGGCCGCCGGAGTCTGTTTCCATCCAGAGAAAGACTCCTTTATACACCCGCCTCACCTGCACACAGGTGGGGGAGAGAGAGGGGGGAGGGGCTGCGTTCCTCCGCCTCCCAACATGCCTTTGGGTTTCAGCAACAGCAGAGCTCCACTCTGTGGTCGCAGCTCAGTTTCCTGTTTCATTCTTATTTGCCTGTTTGTGCAGCTGTTTAAACCCGAGAGATAAAAACAAACCCAACGAGGAATCTGTGATCCGAGTGTGCCGACACGGAGCGCTGCAGCTTTAGGGATGGATCCATAACGTCGTAGATCAATATGGAAATAATCGCACACTCACCAGCGTCAGCAGCCCGTTAAGTGTAGATTGTACAGAAGTGTGTTTGTGCCACAGTTTTTCAGATTTGTGTCAAAGCATGCGGAAAAACTCTTCTGTTTATCTTTCAACTCATCTTTGTTTACTTTCTATGAATTTTTACCTTCTGATTAAAACAGTCGGTTTAGGAGAAACTGTCGCTCGACACAGACTGAAGGTTGCCAGGTTTCACCGGCTGGCTGAGTCGATGCTTCGGGCATGCGTGGCCGCACTGAGCGGGGTGTTCCCCTCACAGATGGGAGGTTAGCTGGACGAAGAGCAGCCGAGTCGTCTGTTTGCATTTATACATCACAAACTGTTCAATAAAGGACATTTTCCAGTTTCACTGAAGTTAACAAACGTTGGAACATTGTTGCTGTTTTGTGTGTAGCTGTGATTGATGCATCACACAAAACTGGTACATTTATGAGGACGTGTTTGTTTTTTTAGTCAAGGAGCAATTTCACTTCACTTTTCAAGCTTAAGGTGGAAGACAACATTTCAGTGCTTCGAACAATAACTCAGAAGAAATGTTGACATTCAAACGTGTTTCCATTTTTCCACCGTAAGAAAAACGAGTGGACATTAATGCTTCAGCTACCTGTGAGTCCATCGATGAAGTGTGTGTGTGTGTGAGAGCTGAGGTGTGTGCCGTGCTTGGATGAAATGTTTAATGCTGCAGAAAGCAGACATGATGGTGTCACAGCTCTGCAACAACATTTTGCAGCTGCGTGGGATCTTTTTGGTAAATTTGGTGTTTTTTAGGGCGCCGAATCCAAAGAATCTCCATGTCCCTCCATCACGTACAGGGTTTTCTGCAAACGTGAAGAGTTTCCATTTAATAAAGCACAACAGCAATGAAAAAAATCTTTGTTTCTGAACACAGATTTCAGTTTAAAAAGGGAAACTGTACGCTTAATTAAACTAGAAACCTGCGAGAAATCCTGACGAGGATTTTAAAAATATTTTTCTGGTTTCAGGGAGTAAAAATCTGTAAGAAACACTCAAGAAAATCATGTGCAGTTGTTTGGTTGCAGACCTGCGGCTAACAGCGCCGGGTCAGATGCTTACCGTTTTATTCCCCCAGGAATATTTTCCCTGCCTACAAAGAAAACAAGCTTTTTATTTTTAGATTTTTTAAATATTAGTGTCATTTAGTTAGTATAACCAATAAGTCTCATGAAAAATAAAGTTACTAAAGCTTTGAGGTAAATGTGGTGCAGTGCGCCCGTGTTCCTCTTTAGACTTGCTTCTGTATCTGTAACTACTAGTTTAATACTGTAACTAGTATTACAGTATTAAACTAAATCAGTACAAACTGAAAGCTGATTTAACTGTAGACTGTATATTAAAGATGGCTGTGGCCACCGTCAAGTCAGGATTTAATTTGTGAAACCCCACAGTGAAGTCTTAAAATGTCTACATGCATCATCACGCGCGCAGCTTCACTCCAAACGAGACAACGAGGTGCAAAATAACATTCATGCAGTTTTAGTAACACCGAGGGCGTAAAGACATCAGCAAAGCGTCAACTGAGGTCAAAGGTTGGTGAGAAATGCAGTCGTTTTCACAGATTCACAATCAAACATCTTTAAACAACCAGAGGAGTCGCCCCCTGCTGGCTGTGAGAAAGAATGCAGGTCGTTCCCTTTTTGACATACTGCCTGAAAATTGTGACGCAGTCACAAAATCTTTGTTCTTTGAAACAAAGCTGCACTAAGTGTCCATGTCTCATGTTGCTGCCTGATTCAGGTGAGGTGAACAGGGTGGAGCCGCAGAGCAGCTGACTGTGATTGGCTGATTATCCACAGGTAAACACAGCACACACTCGTCTTACACAGGAAGTCATTGGCCTCACAGGGGTGCGCAACGAAGCAGACGAATGAGTTATGATGTGCTCAAATATGCTAGAACATAAACATATGCTAATATCTGCAGGGGATAAATGACTTATTTATGGGTTTTTCTGCATTAATCTCTGGCACCCGTTCCACAGATGTCTGACACGATTGGACTTTCATGCTACTTTAGCCATGCAAGCCCCTTTTTACCGGAGGCAGAAAGCCTGAGTTAACAAACCTCACACTGAACAAAGCTGGATGACTGAACTCAACTCAACACTGAACCCTGATCAAACGAGAAGCACAGCTGAGAGTTTGAGATGCTTTTTATTAATGATTATGAGCAAAACTGATCAACAGCAACCATCTGAATCAAAGTGAATTATGGGAGATGAAACTGTGAAGTCCCCTTAGTGGGTGATGATGTCATTAGTTTAGCTGTAGGCATCTTTCTCAGTCTGGGGTTGGCTGGATGGAGCAGCCACTGGGGGTTCAGGGGTCAGTGCAGGCTGAACAGGCTCCGCCCCCGATGCACCTGGAAACCAAAGGAAAAAGAAAAGTCAGAAAGCCGGTTTCCCTTACTCTCTGCTGCGTCACTGCTCTGAGCTGTGAGTCAAAGTTTACAATGATAATCCGATAAACTCTGTAAAGGTGAAGAAAAGTAGATTTAACAGGAAACAGGAAGATTTGAATCGAACAGAGCGCTGAACGAGGCGAAAGGACCTCAGGTGAGACAGCAGAGGAGCAAACTGAGGGCACAGGTGAAACCAGTAGAAACCAGTAGAAATCTCTGTCACCTGTCAGACTCGTCAGTTTGGGTGCCAGTTGGGTCCAGAAGGAGCAGGAGCTCTGACTCAAACCCCGCTGATGATGGAGGTTAGTGCTTAGCTCCAGGTAGGTGGGCGGAGCCTCTGAGGACAGCACTGGCTGCCAGCGGGGCAGAACTGACTCCGCCCACGATCGGGATGGGTTTGGGTTCCTGAGAGCAAAAAAAAAAAATGAATAAATCGGCTCCAGACGCAGGACTCGGAGGTTCGAGCGTTAGCCTCACCCGCTCCGTATGAAGCTGGAGACGTAGGTCATCATGGCAAGAGAGAGGCGCCGATCAGAGGAGGCGAAGCGCTGAGAGCTCATTGGATGATGAGGTGTCCCGAAGGCGAGCTGAACATCCAGAGGAAGGTACACGTCGGCCCTGCAGACACACACAGGAGAGCCTTTTACACCCAACAGCCCCTCTGATGCAGACAGTGTAGGTCACCATCATAACGCTGGGTGAGGTCTGCTGTGAGGAACGGATGGTCCAGGAAGTGACATCGAGGGTTTATCTGTACAACTCCGCCCTCCTTTCAAGTATGTTCTGTGTTAGAGGCGACGGAGGAACATTGATGTTTAGCGTTGAGGTAGAAATGCGCACCTGTCGTGAGCGCTGGAGGCCGGTTGGTGGTACAGGAAGACGCTAGCTCTGTTCTCCGCCCAGTGCCTCGCCATCTGGAGCATGGGACAGATGATGAACAGGTCTCTGCAAAGCAAACACATGAAAGCGTTCACCAGAAACACGACAACAGTGTGTGTGTGTGTGTGTGTGTGTGTGTGTGTGTGTGTGTGCGTGTGTGCGTGTCGGTTCTGACCTGGTGGCGTTGTTGAGCGCTCTGGAGAACAGGTTGTATCCAGCAGCTGAGGGACTGTGATCCAGCGAGTAGAACCACGCCGCCGCCTCCTTCAGCAGCTCATTTCCCGTGGCTCCGCCCAGCGAGCGGCTCAGAGCCTCGTAAAACGCCGTCTTGCTGTCAGCTCTGCCCTGCAGAGACTCAAAGTCCTGATGAAAATTATGCCGCCGTTACTTTCTTAAACTGAACCTCTTGAGTAGATTTACAGGTAGTTTAAGCGTGACCTCTGACCTTTATCTTGCGAGCACGGCTGATCAGACCATCGTGCGCTGATGTTCCCAGCAGCAGGTCCACTCTGTGGAAGGACGACCGAGAGACGGACTGACGGACCGGAGACCAGGACTGAAACGGCCCGCTGACCGCCAACAGCTGCGGGGCGAACACAGCGCAGGTGAGACACGTGACACGAGGACTTGCACCAGCGCAAACTGTCCAGGACGTCTACCTTTGTCTGAGCGGCGTTGAGCGTGTGGACAGATGACGCTCTGAGGCAGGCCGCGAGGTCAGAGGTCACACAGCCGAGCTCCTTGGCCAGATCGAGGGCCTGACGTCTGGAGGTGGACGGAGTCTGAACCAGTGATGGAGAAAACGCTGACCCGCCCTGCAGGAGGAGATAAAAGCGATGAAGAACTTTGAGGTTGGCTCGTGGTCATCGTTCCTCTTCAGAGCATCTGCTCCACTGCTGATAAAACAACTGTTAGTCTCCGCCTGCTGTCTGGAGGAAGGAAGGACGACTCGAGGTCTCACCATCAGCATCATCCTCTGGAACAGAGGACGAGACGAAGACAGGAGGTGAAGGCTGGTGATGTCAGCACCACCACGCTCCGCCCCCACCGTCACTCTGCTGTTGTCTCCGCCCATCAGCCAGATGTGGTCTTTGACCCAGCGCAGCGCTGCCTCCTGGTCCGAGAGGCCGTAGTTACCATGGAGACCAGACTCACCTGGAGAAAGGGGTGGACAGGAGGCCAGGTGAGTCATTTAGCGTGTACGTTTTTCTCTCTTTCTTTGTTTTTAAGTCACCTGTGCTCAGGAATCCCAGCGCCGCCGTCCGGTAACTCGCTGTTACCACGACGATATTACCCATAGCAGCGAGGATGGAGCCATCCAACAGTCCTGGGTTCTCATTGGCTGAAGGGTTGAAGAAGAAAACCAGGACTGGAACACGCCCCCTCTGGTTTAACAGCAAACAACAGAAAAAATGTGATCAAAGAAAATTAAACGTGAATAAATGAAATAACGAGTGCGCTGAGTTTTCACCAGGTCAGCAGGAGTGAAGATGTTGAGGTAGAGACAGTCCTCACTGGAGGCTGCAGAGGCTACGTCACCAGGCTGGATGCAGCTGGGGCTGACGGGTGAAGAGATAAAGATGATCATTGATCGGGTTAATTCATACCTGGAATCTGCCGATGGACAATGCCACTTCCTGTACAGGTGAGGCCGCTGTTTTTCACTATATCCTGGTTGTGGGTGCCTTGGGTGACCACGTGCTGTAGGACAGGCGTTTGTGGTCACACGGGTAGTTACCGTGGTTTGGTGGCGTCCCAGGTTCCCATCCACTCAGCCGGCTGAGCTGCTTCAAAGCGGAGCGATCCTATTGGAGGACGAGCGTACGGGACTCCGAGGAACTGAACGACTGTCCTCCTGTCTGATGCCAGTGCTGTTTCCACGGCGACGCCTTGCAGCACCCCCTGGCCCGGGATAGAAACGGACGTCTGTGACAGCTCTGAGAAAACACCGCGTCTCAGGTACACCTGGGGGGCGGGCTCTCTCACGACCAGTCGACAGGAAGACGAGGCGGGGGATTCAGGGGCGGAGCTTAGGCCACAGACTATTGTGTCAGGGTACAGAACGCAGCGCGTGGCGGACTCCACCTCACTGAGTGACACAGCTGCACAAGACTCCGCCTCCTGGCAGGCTGATGGGAAGCAGAGCAGAGTCAGGATCTGACAGTGAGGTACACCAAAGAGTAGTTAAAAACCCCCACATATGGTTACCATGGAGACACCAGTCCCTGGTCATATCTCTGTCATCGGCGACATCACGGCTCACGTGGATGACATCATAGGTAGAGAGAGACGGGTCAACGAGGACTGAAGAGTCGGCGAGGAGACTCCAGTCGTCCAGCGAAACTGTGAAAAATACTCAGGGGTGAGCGATAAAAGAAGTAATGGCAGTACTTTAAGTACTTTTGACAGTATTACTGCGAGTATCTGCATGTGGGTGGAGTCTTACTGTTGGTTTTGGTCAGTGGCAGGCTGAACGGAGGACAGAGAGCAGGAGACGGACTCCACTGATTCACTGCAAAGCAGAACACAGCCTTTATTCACACAGAGCTTCGCCTCCTTCAGCCTCATGTTCAGATAAACTGAAGGCCTGCTGCCTTAAAGTGTGTGTGTGTGTGTGTGTGTGTGTGTGTGTGTTTTCAGTACCGGGTTTCTGATACCAGCCAAAGGGGTCCGGTGTGGTCTTCACTGCTGATGGTCTGCAGTCCTGAGTCCTCCAGGTCGTCACGTCGTCTTCGCTGCAGGTCTGAACCCCGAGACTAATCAGAGCTAAACACACCACATCAGAGCCTCCTGCACACACACACACACACACACACACACACACACACCAGCGTTGATGTCCCTCATTTTGCCTGCTCTTTGCCGACGTTGTGCACAGAGTGGGTCTGACTGGTCTGACTCCACTGAGGTGAATAATTTACTGGATGCTCATCGTGTTATATTCAGTTTACTGAGGTCACAGACGGCTTAAGCTGTAAGACTTCTACAAAGTCATGTTGCAACCAGAAGAGTTACCGTTATAAAGTATGAAGATTAAAAAACAACGCTCATACAGCTTTATGGATACCTCTGGATTTGGTGTCACCGACAAAGCCGACGCCACGGCAGCAGGGATCCTCGTCGCAACGGCGCTCGCACTCCATGAACCTGCAGCAGATCCAACACACTGAGGTTTTACTATTTAAAGTATTTTCTGAAACCTTTCAACACGAGACCAAACACATTTTGTTGTGTGTGTGTGTGTGTGTGGGTTACCCCTCAGACAGCGGTGTGTTTTCTCCCAGGCTGACTCGGCTGCGTACAGAGTAAGAAACCATCTTCTTGAAGGAAACCCTCTCATAGAAGCTCTTCACTGGTCCAGACAGAGCGACTAAATGCACACACACACACACACACACACACACACACACACACACACACACACACACACACACGGTGTTTAAAAACAGCAGGAGCAGCTATGAAGTCATGACAGTGACTCTCTGAGCTCCCCTCTTTACCCTTCTTGCTGTAGGTGTTGTTGGGCGCTCTGTCCAGCAGGGGGCTGCAGGGTCGTCTCAGAGGTTTATCGTAAGCTCCACAAACTCTGCTGTCCGGATACAACGAGCAGCTGAAGAAACCTGCCGAGTCAGCATCTCTGAGGTCAGCAACCGAGCACTGCGGCTCCTCGTCACAACCTGAAACCACACAGCGTCTCAGGACTGATGGAGGAAACCGCCGACGTGATGCCAGCGTGACCTGAAAGACTGAGGCAGCTGTCCCGACACAGGCACTAACCCGTCCGAGCATTTTTCAGGGGTTCCAGCGTATAAACAGCATGGCTAATGACCTCCACATGCAGAGAACTGAAGCTGCTACATTATTGGTCAATTGGACTTTTACAACAAGCAGAACCCAGAAAACCAGAATCTCCATTTTTGTATTCAGGACGAGAAGACAGCTTCACATACGCGTGAGACACCAGAGCTGTGCCTGCTGGGAGTTGTAGTTGTTCTTGTTGAGCCAGAAGGAGAGAGTGGGGAGCTTCCTCTGAGGATCCACGAGAACGTCGTCCTCAGACAGAGACGCAAACTTCAGCTGAACTGAAGCTGCAACACAAACAGAGCCCATAAAAGCATCAGTGACACGTCGCCAACCATCCAACAGAAACTTCAGACTTTTGCTCTGTTTGTACAAACCGTCCAGAGGAGGGCTGAGCTCAGCTGCAGCACACGAAGAAGAACCAGAACCGCCGTCGGCCGAAGCTGCATCACAACAACAAACAAGCAGAACTGAGACAAACAGTGTCGTCAGCGAGTGACTTAAATGAATTATTTTAGCACATTTTTGAGTCTTTCTGAGAGAATAACAGTAACTGACAGTCGCCTCAGTTTTATTTTGAAACTTTAGTTGTCCCTTCCTGTCTCATGGTTTCATTACTGGATAGCTCTTTGTGGTGGTCCTTTTTGATCTGAGAACTGATAATCATTTCTAATATCTGGTCTACCTGTTCCATAGGGGGCGCTCTTGAGCTTGTTTATGTTTATTCAGCCATCAATGCTGTTTCAGTATAAATACATATGTATATACATAGTGGGCACTTTTCACAGCTTCACTGTTTCACAGATTTTTTTTGGTGCAATTTTGCACATTTTTTTTTTTCACAGCACATTGTGTTTTGCGTCCTGATTGGCTGTAGACCATTTTCAATCAGTCTCGTGCCGTGTCTCCTGTACAGTACAGAATCCACCCAGCTTGTCAAATTTACATAAATCTTCGCTAGCAGAAGACGACAAACACAACAGTGTCGACGTCAAAGGATTATAAGGCGCGTTAAGTGAAACCAAACAGTCACGTAACTCAAACTTTGCTCAACTCGTTCAGTACTGCCAGTCTGGTCTTTTTTTCTTGCAGGTGTAAATAATTATTCTGGTGTAATTGTAGCCAGTTTCTCCCACAGCAGCTCTGCTTCCTCAGAGAGGAGCTCGTCCTGCAGCTGGTTTATCGGCAGTCCTGCTCTGGAGATCTGCTGTGGCCTGTGGTTCACCCAGCTCACAGAATGAGGACCGCCTCTCTATCAGACACCCGACAGCAGAGCTGGAGAGACAGCTGATCATAGGTCTCTGTATGCATTTGTCATGAAGTGCTAAAATATGTCCTCTAACAGGTACCAGTGTTCAGGTAGATGGCTTGGAAGCTGATGATGGAGGCCTGATAGTCCTTCCTGTTCTTGCTGTCAGCTGGCAGAGCAGAATCAGCTGGAAGGAGGAAACAGGAAGTGCTTTAGTCGCGTGGTTACCTGTTTTATGAGTGACGGATTTTAGCCGTGACTTGATTTTTCTTACTGATGGTGAACTCCTGTCCTCCAAAGTCAAACATGAAGCTGCGCTGCTGCTCGTTGTAGGTAAGCCCCGCCCCGCAAGTGCGTTTGGCCGCTCCCTGACCAATCACATCCCAGTCCCGGTCCCCGCACGTCAGCACTGATGGAGCTCTCAACCAGCCACAGAGTAGGGACCCTGACAGAGAGAAGACGACACGAGGCGCTCTCATTCATCAGCTATCACCTGTCCGTGTCTCCATGGTCTCCATGGTAACATACCTCCCTCCAGGCTGTTCTGGTTGAGGATGAATCCGTCGCAGCAGGTGTCGCGGCTGCAGCCGTCCTGACAGAAACGATGAGCGTCGGAAAGAGAGGTCCGCCTGGAGGAGAACACCTGAGTCCTGAACACACCTGAGACCGCCTTCATCATCCTCATCCTCACAAAACTGTGCTGCTGCTGCGAGGAAAACTCTGCACCTGAAGCACACACACCAGACTGAGCACACAGGTACACGCAGCTGCAGCACACCTCACATGGCTCTGATGATAGCAGTACCTTTCTTCCTGATGACCAGCAGATCTGAAGCTCCGCCCCTCACTCTCAGATAGCAGCTTAGCGAATCAAACAGCTCAGCCTGAGCATTACCCAGAAAACCTCTGGCCTAAAAAAAATTTGTGTTTATTTATGTAAATCTGTTATTTCTAAGGATGTGTGTTTATGTGTGTGTGCAGGTGTGTGTAGGTGTGTACCTGCTGGGAGGTGTTGCAGTGTGTGTTCAGGCTGTGTGTGCTGTACAGTTCACACTGAGTCTGGCTGTTGAACAGCGCCACATGGTGGCAGGAAGGCTGTGCTGCACACGCTGTGAGAGAAACAGCAGCAGTGTTGATGAGTTTTTACACCACAAACCAAAAATCCTCCAGAGTTACAGGTCAGATCGCTGAGGCTGGATCCAGAGCAGGAAAATAAGAGACACGTGCATTACCCCGGACACAGGCAGGGAGGTCAGAGGTCATCGTCTGCAGCACTTCAGCATCTGCAGCTCCAACAATCAGGTCTGATGTGGGAACAGCTTGAAACCTGCTGAGGACTGCAACACGCAACACACACACACACACACACACACACACACACACACACACTAAAGAGAACGCTCAAAAACAAACTTGTGAACAGCTGCTCTCTGATTGGCTGCTACATCTTCACCTGAGCACTCGTCATCAGTCAGAACCTTGTCACTGCTGCTCCACTCGAGCTCCACCCCCTCGCTGTTGAAGCACCTCCACCTGCCCGCGAGGACATCCGGCTGCGCTGGCAGGAAGTCACCTCGCCGCGAACACCGCAGGCCCCGCCTCTGGCACTCGGTCACACCTGATGCACGCATACACAAACACAAAGTGTTCGACACTCACGCGTCTCTCTATTAAGGTTTGATGGTCAGACTTAAGAGATCTTTAACGAGTTTGTAAAACATGCAGTTTTCAATACTTTTAGAATAAAATGACAGAAATATTTCGAGCCATCTGAGGAAGATAGAATGAAACATGAATATAATAAACACATTAACAGGAAGTGGCTTCATGATGTAGTTTAAACTTTCGCCTAAAACACGAAATCTCCCGGTTTGGTTTCAGTCACGTAATAAATGAATCCTGGTTTAAAAACACTCACATTCCTTGACAGATGATGCTCCAGCAGGTGACGACCCTGTGGGACACCTGTTGCAGAAGTCCCGCCCCTCTTCGTCCTGATAGGTCCCCTGAAGACACAGATGACACACCCCCTCCTGGGAGAAACTGCCAGCAGGACAAACGACTGGAAACAGAGAAACTAGACTGAGTTACGGGACAAACAGACGACTGCAGAGACGGGGGGGGGGCACACCTCTTACCGAGCTCCAGGTGAAGACACACCTGATTTTATTCTGATATAATTCAATTCTCAATTCAATTCTTTATTTATTTGTCACATGTAGTTATAGCTGGTACAACATACAGTGAAATGTTTTTTCTGGCTAAAAAAGTACTCCCCCCGACTGTGCAAACATGCTAAAAAGGATTTTACATAAGCTAAGAAAAAAAGGAAAAGAAACAAAAGTTAAAAGTAAAAAAATATATAAAAAAACAATGTAAAAGTCCATATGTTTGTGCTTATAAATATATATCCATGACGTGCAAGATATTGCACTGTAATGAGTTGAATGAGAAGACTATAAAAATATACATATTTACATAGTACAGATGTATATAATAAGGTACGGATAAGGTTCAGAGAAGAAAGATAAAGTGCAAATTATGTACTGTGTGTGAGATTGTCCATCATGTTGTCCGGTTTGTGTTTTGGTTGAGGAGTCTCACAGTTTGTGGGTAAAAACTCCTCCTGAACCTTTCTGTTCTTGTTTTCAGGCTACAGAGGCGCTTCCCTGACCTCAGTGGCCTGAACAGTTTATGGGCGGGATGGCTAGAATCCCTAATGATCCTGATGGCCCTGGATCTGCACCTTTCAGCATAGATGTCCTGCAGTGCTGGTAGAGATGTTCCCATAGTGCGTTCAGCTGTGCGCACAACCCTCTGCAGGGCTTTCTGTTGCTGTACTGTGCAGTTCCCGTACCACACCATGATGTTGTTGCACAGGATGCTCTCAATGACACCAGTGTAGAATCTCCTCTGTATATTCTTGGAGATCTTAAACCTCTTTAGACGCCTCAGGTGATAGAGGCGCTGTCTGCCTTTACTAATGAGGAAGTCCGTGTGTGTACTCCAAGTGAGGTCCTCGTTGATGTGGACACCGAGGTATTTGAAGTTGGAGACTCTCTCCACAGGGGTTCCATAGATCTGAATTGGGGTGTGAGTTTTCTCTCCTCTCTGTCTTCTAAAGTCGATCACCATCTCCTTTGTTTTACTGATGTTCATGGAGAGGTGATTTGCCACACACCACTTTGCTAGTCCATCCACCTCACTCTGGTAGGCCGTGTCGTCGTTCCCAGAGATGAGTCCCACCACCACTGTGTCGTCAGCAAACTTCACAATGGAATTAGTGGGGTGTCTGGTCGTGCAGTCCGCGGTGTAGAGGGAGTAGAGAAGGGGGCTCAGTACACATCCCTGGGGGGCCCCTATGTTCAATGAGAGTGTATGGGAGTACACATCCCCTATTCTCACTGACTGTGGTCTCGTGGTCAGGAAGCTATAAATCCACCTGCACAAAGATGTACTGAATCCCAGATCTTGGAGCTTACCCGAGAGGGTGTGGGGAACTATGGTGTTGAATGCTGAGCTGTAATCTATAAACAGCATTCTCACATAGTTCCCACATCCCTCATCTAGATGGCTTAGTGTGGTATGCAGGACCTGTGCTACAGCATCTCCGGTAGATCTGTTTGTCCGGTATGCAAACTGCAGTGAGTCGAAGTCGGGAGGAAGGAGGGAACTGATGAAGGGTTTCATGAGCCTCTCAAAACACTTCATCACTACAGATGTTAGGGCTACTGGGCGATAATCATTTAGGCTGGCTGGGCGGGTGTTCTTCGGGATCGGAACAATCACTGATGTTTTAAAGCAGGTGGGGACTACCTGCTGAGCCAGAGAGGCATTGAAGATGCTAGTGAAAACTGTGGTCAGCTGATCTGCACATACTCTTAGCACACGTCCCGGTATGCTATCTGGTCCCGCTGCCTTCCTGCAGTTTGTTGCCCTCAGAGCTCTCCTCACATCATGTTCAGAGAGTATCAATGGTGCTGGTTCAGCAGCGGGGGCAGGTGCGGAGCTCTGAATTGCTGCCACAGCAGGCACCTCGAAACGCGCAAAAAAGGCATTGAGGTCGTCAGCTAATTCTGGTTTCATACATCTCACAGTGCTGGGTTTATAATCTGTGATTTTTCGTAGCCCGTCCCATATACGTCGGGAGTCACCGTGTTGGAAATGCGACTCCACATTGTCCTTATAGCGCCTCTTAGCCGCTTTCACAGTCTTCCTTAAACCATAAGAAGCTGCTTTGTAGCTGGTCATATCACCCGATGTGAGCCCATTTTTATAGGCAGTGGTCCGTGCTTTGAGAGCTCTCCTGACAGTAGAGTCAACCCAAGGTTTTTGGTTGGGAAAAATCCGGATTGTAGCCGAGGGGATGATGGTATCCACTAGCATTCCAATGAAGCTAATCGCTGTGTCCGCGAACTCGTCAATGTTTACGGAAGTATCCTGGAATACATCCCAGTCTACGTCACCGAGTGCGTCCTGCAGCGTCGCCTCTGATTGGACAGTCCAGCGTCTGACCTTTCGCGTCACCGGGGCTTCCTGATGAAGCCTTTGTTTATATTCCGGTGCGAGTAAGATGGCGGCGTGGTCTGATTTCCCAAAAGCCGGTAGAGAGATGGCTTTGTAGCTGCCTTTAAAAGAACTGTAACAGTGGTCCAGCGTGTTGTTGCCTCTGGTGGGACAGGTGACATGCTGGTGAAAGTTAGGCATGACCTGTTTTAATTTAGCCCTATTAAAATCCCCCGCCACGATGAGGGCGGCGTCTGGATGTTTAGCCTGATGGCCGCTCAACACATCATGGAGGTCCGATAGCGCCTTGTTGTTGTCCGCTTGTGGCGGGATGTAAATCGCAGAGATGATCACAGCAGTGAACTCCCTGGGGAGATAGAATGGCCGACAGAGAATGGTGAGAAGCTCCAGGTGGGGTGAGCATGACCGGGACAGGACCGTGATATTCCAAGGGTTACACCATCTGTTATTGACCATAAAGCAAACCCCTCCACCCCGCAATTTACCGGACTCCGCGGTTCTATCCGTGCGGAAAACAGAGAATGATTCCGCCGGGGTTATCGCGTGGTCCGGCACAGAGCTGGTCAGCCAGGTTTCAGTCAGGCAGAAGATGTTGCAGTCCCTGATGTCTCGCTGGTACCTGGTTCTCGCCCTAATATCGTCCAGCTTGTTCTCAAGTGACTGGACGTTGGCTAGCAATATGCTAGGCAATGGAGGACGGTGTGCTCTGGTACGCAGCCTGTTCCGGACCCCTGCTCTTCGTCCCCTGTGTTGCCGTCTCCTTTGACTCCGGCGACCTCTGGGGTCATTGTTCTCATCACGGAGGATCTCTTTCGGCCACGACGTTGTATCAAGCACCGTAGCAGAGGTAAGTGGGAAGTATTGTCCTATGTCCAGTAGTGTGCCAAGGTCATATTGAGTCAGACCTTGTGCAGCACGAGCAAAAGCCACAAGGATCAAACGTGGCTCAAACTATGGGCACCAAAGTTTGAGTGAAGGAGATCCCACACTCTGAAACACTCTGCGGTCCAGAGTCTGGATGTCTGAGCTGAACAGAGACTCACCACAGCCCTCGCTGTCGCTGTCCAGATGGTAACCACGGGAACAGCCGAAGCTCGGTGTAGTCACAGAAACCAGTTTGGGCTCTGATGACAACACGGAGCGCAGAATTCCCTGAAGTCCCTCCAGAAGTCTGGACTCATTCAGGAAGACACCTGCAATAATAAAAATAAACTCAAAATGTAATTTTATGAGAAAAAAGTTTTCTAGAATAAAACCAAATTTGTAGCCATTTAAACGATTTCACTCATTGTGCTAAACTTTAGACCCTGTGATGCCATCAAAGGTCGTAACAGGTCAACAGGTCGTTGAATTGAAATTTAAATACTCGATGAGCTAAAAAGTTTCCAGTGGATGTCTCCGTCTTATTTACATGCTTTTATTCTTGGGCTCAACTAGAGCAGCTTTGCATCGTCCTCGATTTGAAATGAGCTGTTTAAGCTCCTCCCAACTGTCTCCTGATTGGCTATTAAATGTAAACGTCAGGGTTGAAAAGAATATGAGTTTGACCTCTGCGCTAAAAAAAACAGTGAAATCATGTGAAAGTCCAAAAATAAATGGGTCACAGTGGTTATGGCCATCTTTTGTATACAGTCTATGGTTTGCTCACCAACGTCATGGAGGTCTGGGAGGTCAGAGGTCGGGAGGTCATAGAGAGCAGCGCTCCATCTCACCATCAACCTCAGCGAGTCGTCACCGTCACACTGCAGAGTCACCGAGGAGTCGTCACATAGCGACACAGCGCGGCCTGATGAGGGAAGCTACACACACACACACACACACACACAATGAGACCTGCATTCTGCATCACCAACACTAGAGAAAATGAATATACAGACTGTAAACAGTCAGTATTAGGAAAAGAAGGCATGGTGCAGGTAAGGTCACCTGTGCAGAACAGAGCCCCCTGCTGGTCACTGTGTTGAACAGCAGAGACTGTAACCGGCTGATCTGAGAGCAGGCCGAGGGCAACACCCAGAGCTGCGTGGAGGACACGGACTGCGGAGGCCGAGAGACTGAACAACAGAATAAAGGTTGATTTTAAAAAGAGCAAAATAGAAAACGGGTTTGCTTAAAAGCAGTGTAGCCCTTCAAGGGGGTCAGAGGTCAGGCGTCTCACTTTGACAGGCGCCGCTCAGCGGCTTCTGGTCTCCATCCCATCTCCGACTCGCAGTCTCACACAGGAAACTGCTGATAGCAAGTGAGTTCTGGTAGCCATGGTAACAAGTAAGGTCACAGCTCTGGCGTCCATCAGCTGGTAGGCGGCACACCAGCGCACCATGGGTAATGATGGGGGTGGGGCACAGAGGACCTGGAGAAGGCATATACCATCAGAGCCAAGCCACTTCCTGTTGATCCTACGGTTACTGTGATAGTAACAATTCACGCAGAGGGCGCTGATGAGCTGCGAGTGAGGTTCATCAACACAAACTGACACAGGAAGGAAATGCACCATCCCGCCACAGAGCTTAGCTAGTTCTTACGGTCACATGATGGCGTGCGGCCTGTCTGTCGAGATGTTCTCGTCCCGCCCACTTCTTGTCCATTCTCGGAGACACACCAGCAGGAAGTGACATCACACTGAAGAGGAGTGAAGGAGCCATCAGGGCGACACTGGAGTCCTTGTAGCTGACACCAGCTGGGACCTGAACGCACCACACAGTTTGCAGCGTCAAACAAGACAGTGAATGCATCACTAAGAGGAGTGTGTGTGTGTGTGTGTGTGTGTGTGTGTGTGTGTGTGTGTACATGTCAGCTGTCCTGTTGCGTTTGGTGTTGCCGTTTGTATCGTCCCTCCGCTCAGAGGGTTCACACACCAGCCTGCAGCGCCCCCTGTCTGCAGCACCGAGAAACGACCGTCCTGAAACAAACATGCACACACACACACACACACACACACACACACACACACACACAGTTTAGATGGTTACAGTTAGAGCTTATTTATTTATATAGCACATTTAATCACAACAGGAGCGTTGACCAAAGTGCTGCACAAGAATACAACATACCTAATAAAATAACACCAAATATGAATTAACAAATAACTCTCATGCTGTATTAAAAGCCGGTAAATAAAAATGTGTTTTCAGATAAGAGTAAGAGCCCTTAGATGAAATCCAACTTTATCTAAGTAAAGGCAGTTTGAGCAGCTGAAGGTTGGAAAACACTGAAAGCTACTTTCAGCTGCTCTCCTGCCACAGACGTCAGCTCCACATCTTTGATTTTGTTTTGACCGGACGCCCTTCCTGACAACACCCCAACGAGGATTTGAGTCTCCGGCTGGAATCCAACCAGAAAGTATTTTTCTTGGTTTGTTTCTCTACAAAAGTCATATTCAGTGGTTTCACTGGTCTTTACGCCCCACCTGCAGTAGCTCTGTTGTTCTCATCAGAATCTCACAGTTGCTGAGACAGATGTGACAAAGTTTAATCCCTGTCAGCTTGCTGGGAAAAGGGTGTATGCATGTTTGTGGGCTAATACCTGCTCACAGGTTGGGTGGTAAGGTGAGGAGATGGTGATGTCAGAGCCTTTCATCCAACCGGAGAGCAGGGAGCGAGCCTTTGCTCTCTGACAGCGAGTCAAACCTGCAGGGAAACAAACACACAAAGGTTATGATTGCAACAAAGACTGAGGTGGATAAGTGAACTTTGTGTGTGTGTGTGTGTGTCAGTGTGTGTGTGTGTGTGTGTGTGTGTGTGTGTTACATTTGGGCAGGCTGAGCGAGCGGCTGGTCAGAGAATCAGAGATGTACTGTCCGTCTTCATCGACACACCAACACTGACCTGAAAAACACATTTATTCTGTAAAAAAGTGTGTGTGTGTGTGTGTGTGTGTGTGTGTGTGTTTGTGTGTGTCAGAGAGACAGACCTGTGCTGTGGTAACACTGCGTGAGCAGCCAGCGTCCGTCGGCGTCACACTGAGGAGTAAACGGCTGGTACGAGCGACGCTGACGAGGCAGCAGCATCTGAACAGCTGAGCAGGAAGAAGACCAGCGTCAGTGCGACGACACGAAGGTGGGACACGCCTCTTTGTTTATTCAGATAATTAAGGAAAATGTGCTCGAGGAACGTTTTCTCTGTCTTTCAGCTCTTTGTCATTTTGTTCATCTGGATCCTTTGAGGCCTTTTTTAAAATTGTGCTTGTGTGACTCTCGGTGTGACCCGAAACTCTGGCTGATTGTGACCCACACCCAGTTTCACACCTTGGCTCAGGCAATTAGAGGATCATCAGGGGGTCCTTTGTCCCTCTGTGGGGGGAAACTCCCACTAGGTTTAAATCTGGGACTCTCCACCATTTGACCTTAGAACTGAAGAAGCTTCTCGGATGAGAGCTGAAACGTCTTCAAGCAACTTAAAGAAGTCCAGACGCTTTTCTTTGCAAGCTCCTTAGACTTGTGTGACTCTCGTTTAACCCTGGAGAACCAATGGGGTCGGCTCCAGGGTTAAAACCTGCACAAGGTTCAGGTCCAGTTAGAAAATGATCAAACTTTTCTTTTGTTTTGTTGTTTTAGTGCCTTGAGAACAGTTCCTGGGACTACAGGAAGCACGACCGTAACTACATTTTTATTCCACAATAAAAGTATTTTTATATATTGATTTAAATCCTTTTGAAAGTCTGTGACTCACTGGAGAAAGCAGCCAATCGCAGAGCAGCTCTGGGGCGCCTCAGTAGCGTCTCAGAAACTTGCAGTTCCTCCTCTGATTGGCTGATCTGGAGTTCCTCACGGGTCAGACGCAGACCTTCGGCCAGTAGGAATCCATATCCCAGAGGGATGTGGGAGGAGTTAGAGAGCGAGACGATGCTCTTCACTTCCTGTCTGAAGGTCTCGACCTCGGCCGACGCCTGCGAGCACCGACCTGCAGAGACCACAACAGACTCGTCCAGACGGTGGAGGACAAAAACTGCCAAAATCATAACTCATCAAATAAATGTATGTCACATGACCTAAAAATGACTTTTTATCACCTTAGTGCGACATAAGCTGACATTTACTTTTATTTATCTTTGTTTTCATTTCTAGAACATTTATCGTTTATAAATACTTTTGTATTTCTGTATTTTTTCACTGTTTTGTATTTATTTTTTAAAACATTCTTTTTTCTTTTTGCCTGATTTGCAACAAACGTATCGACAGACATGTCGTTCAGTCAGACGACAGCGAGAGAGATGAAGCGCCGAGTTAAAATAACTGTAACCGCCTGAAGACAAAGTTCATTAAGCACAAAAACAATTTGTCACATAAATGAATGAAACAGTTTATGTTTAATGTCTCAAAATTGAGGCTGAACTTTGGGTCTGATTGGACTCAGGCATCAGGTTCGATCTGACCTGCAGAGGATCGAAGCGTCTCTGCTTTTCTCTCTGGACCTGAAACGAAACAACAGAGCATCCTGTAACTTTGTGAACACAAAGTATAAAATACAAAAAACTCAAAACAAGACAAAACCGGATCTTTACAGAAGAACTACTTATAGTTTAGAACTGCTGCAATCTGAGTTTTTTCAAGGTAAAACTCTTGAAGCACTGCTGGAGGAAAAAGCGAGTCCGTGGTTACAGCGTCCGTGCACAGCAGCTGCTCAGAATTCAATCTGATGATGAGCGAGTGTTTAATGATCGCCTGCTGCTTTTACGCTTCTTCTTCCACTTTAAAAAGATTTATTTTTCTTCCTGTTTTTTTATTCCAACATAAAAAATACAAATATCTCTGAGCTGAAATATTTCTGAGTCTTACAGGTGACAGCGCCCCCTGCTGGCCCGACAGTCATTGTCTTCCCCTCAGTGTCCACGCAGAAGCACCGTGAGCCGACGCACTGCAGCGGCAGGAAGTCTCCATCCCGCGAGCACGCCGGGATGTGGATTTCAGCACTGGCCGCCATGTTCGATCTCACCTCGAGGGCCGCCGCCCGCGCTCTCTCACAGGGGGACGGACAGCGAGGTCGTCGAGTGACGGTCCGAGACCCCTTCACCTCCCGCCCCTGAGGGTCAACACACCAACACTCTGCACCCTGACACTGGACCTCCTGGAAAGCACCGCTCTGTGTGCAGCTGGGAACAAAGATGGCCGCCAGGTCATCGTCATCATCCGTGGAGCAGGAGCGCAGCAGAGGAGTGAGGACCTGGAAAATATCAACATTTTTAAGTGATGATGGAGAGAAACTAGATGCGCACGAGTCACCAGAAGATGATGGGATGAACTGGATCGGCAGGTTAGACGCTGATGTTGTTCCAGCTTCTCTTTAAAAGCAGAACCAGGCAGGATGTTCAGGTGTGTGTCACAAATGCACGGCAGCGTAAAAACGTCACCTGTTCCACGGAGGCAGACTGAGAGCTGCTGAGACCCGTCAGCGTCTGCTGGAGGGTGGAGAGGAAGGCGGGGTCCTCCAGGGCTCTGCTGACAGATTGGACCAGGTCCTGGTTCCGCTGCAGGCGGACAGCGAGGCTCTGAGAGGACGGCGGGTCCAGACTGAGAGCTCCCCGAGATCCCACCGCCCCACTGAAGTTGAAAGCTGCTGCGTTTTTCAGGAACTTCCCTCCGAACAGATTCTCCTGGAAGCGCCGGGGGGAGGAGCGAGTCAGAGCCTGCAGAGCCCCGCCCACAGAGGGGAACAGGCCATGCAGGACTTCGACCAGCTGAGACAGAAAAGAGGTGGGGTCAGAGTCCACTGGGAGGAGGTCCCTGAGAGGCTGGAGGAGGGAGAGACAGGAGGCTGGAGGGCTACCAGAGGAGGCCTGAAAAGGAGGCTCAACGGGACCAGAGAAGAGACGGGACAGAGCCAGACGGCGCTGAGAGCGGCAGTCGGCTGGACCTGAACCTGGAGGAGGAGAAAAGATAAACGAGATAAGGCATCAGGAGCTCTGAAGACAGATGCAGAAACTGAGACAAATGAGAAGAAGTGTAAGAAAAATTTGGACACAGAGCTCAAACACTCACTGCAGGTCAGGGAGTCTCCGTGCTGCCGAGTCCCAGGAAGCTCTCTCCCCGCAGGGTCAACGCACCAGCACTGCCCCCCCTGCTGGCACTGTTTGGAGGCGAAGGCTCCTCCGCTCTCACAGGATGGGATGAATACGCTGTTCGCCTCCATCGCTGCTCGCCGCTCCTCCTCACAGGGAGATGGGCCTGAGACAGAGAGCAGGATGGGTGGAGGTCACATACGTGTTTAGACCAGTGTTATCTGATCCAGCCGTCACCTCCTTCTACACTTTTTAAAACGAGATGATGCACGAACAGCAAACTTTCCATGAAGCCGTTCCATTCTACCTCCAACACTGCCAGTGGAGGAGGAAAGCTCTGATATCGCAGCAAGGTGTTTGTCCAGGTGCAACAATGGCCTGACCTCCACAACAACATGAAACACTCGCCTGACTTACACAGTTGGACACGTCACAGTTAACCTACAATAAAACTACTTTAAACTAAATCACAGTCCAAACCAATCCAGCTAACCCAACCAGCTCTGACCAGTGTCTCCACCGTACAGCAGCCATAACTCAGTTTGAAAAGATTGAACCAGCAGGAGACGTTTTTCTAAATAATTTTACATCTGAAGTGTCCGGTGAGGGCGAGGCGGACTCCCAGCATCCTCCTCTGCAGGACTCGGTAGATGTTGGTTTGAGAGAAGGAGTGACCGGAGCGAAGACCAGAGAACGCCGAGTCGTACACCTCAGACAGGAGGAGCTCCACACCTGGGCAGAAAGAGCACACCTTCATCACAGTCACCGCTGTTATCATCATCATCCTTACGGACCTGATGATTCTGTCTGATGAAGATTTTCTTGATGAATAAATACATTTTGTTAGTTTGAGTGTGTGTACCTGTGTTCTCCAGCTCTCGGCCTCGGCTGTCTGAGCAGAAGCAGTAGGAGGAAACCAGCGGGAAAAACTTCCTGAAGCTGCTGAACGTCTCAAAGGCTTCTGGAAACCTGAAACAACAAACACACTCACAGCACCACTTCCTGTTTTATTTTGAAATCTTTGTTTTGCTGCACAGGGGGCTTTAATTCCACCAGTTGTTCTTTTCACCACCAGTTTTCTGCACCACCCGTCACTCTGCTTTCCCATGTTTTCATGTTTGGCTTTGTTTCCCTCACTGTCCCGTTATGATCTTTTATATGCACTATATGACCTCAGACATGGATTCAAGGGTTTTCTGCTCTCTACTGTCTGACTTGTCTCACACTGTTGGTGTAGACATGAGGACACGACTTCA